>NC_137674.1:53911735-53914235 GCF_963989245.1 Nansenia antarctica | reverse complement strand
TGTGTGTGTGTGTGTGCGTGTGTATGTGTGAGGCAGTAAAGCCTACTTTAGTCTGTGATTTGCCTGACACAGCATGACATAAGGGTTAGTTGTGAGCAGTCCTAAGTGACATAAGAGTTTGTTTTGTGTGTGTGTGTGTGTGTGAGTGTGTGTGTGTGTGTGTGTGTGTGTGTGTGTGTGTGTGTGTGTGTGTGTGTGTGTGTGTGTGGTGAGCAGTCCTAACTCACCGTTGGGCTTGCAGGCCTGGAGCTCCTGGGCCTCGATCACCGTCACCAGCAGGCGGCCGATACCACTGGACTTCAGAGAGCGAGCTGCAGAGAGGACATAGAGCATGAGAGACACACACACACACACAAACAGACGCACACACGCAGACAGACAGACAGACAGACACACACAGAGACAGACAGACACACACTCAGACACACACACACGCGCACGCGGACGCACACGCACACACACACACGCACGCACAACACACACACACACATCTGAATAGACACTCACCTTGGTAGGCCTTCTCCCGTTTTTTCTTCTCTGTCTCAATGAAATGCTCCGAGGCGGCTTTGATCCTCTGGACCCACGTCGTCCTAATATAACAACGACATCAACAGAGCATAGCTGTTAATGTGTGTGTGTGTGTGTGTGTGTGTGTGTGTATGTTTTTCATGTGTTTGGGTGAGAGTACGTATGTGGGAGTGAGTGTGTGTGTGTGTGTGTGTTTGTGTGTCTCTGTCTGTGTGTGTGTCTGTGTGTGTGTTTGTATGTCTGTGTGTGTGTGTGTATGTGTATGGGTGTGTGTCTCTCTGTCTGTGTGTGTGTGTGACTGCGTCTATGTGTGTGTGTGTGTGTGTGTGTGTGTGTGGATATGTACAGTACCTCTCATTGATGGTCTCTGTCTTGAGTGTGTACACACAGTCGTGTGTGTGTGTATGTGTGTGTGTGTGTGTGTGTGTGTGTGTGTGTGTGTGTGTGTGTACCTCTCATTGATGGTCTCAGTCCTGAGTACACATGGTCGTGTGTCTGTGTGTGTGTGTTTGTGTGTGTGTGTGTGTGTATGTGTGTAGATATGTACAGTACCTCTCATTGATGGTCTCTGTCCTGAGTGTGTACACACGGTTGTGTGTCTGTCTGTCTGTGTATGTGTGTGTGTGTGTGTGTGTGTGTGTGTAGATATGTACAGTACCTCTCATTGATGGTCTCAGTCCTGAGTGTGTACACACGGTTGTGTGTCTGTGTGTGTGTGTGTGTGTGTGTGTGTGTACCTCTCATTGATGGTCTCAGTCCTGAGTGTGTACACACGGTCGATGTGTGAGATGTGGAACAGAGGCTCGTCGCTGGATGGGTCCGATGGCATCTTCACCAGAACCTCGTTCAGAAACACCGGCTAAAGAGGGAGAGATCAGCCCATGAACCACCTCTCAAACTCCTCTGGCTCTCTGTGTGTATGTGTGTGTGTGTGTGTGTGTTTGTGTGTGTGTGTGTGTGTGTGTGTGTGTGTGTGTGTGCGTGTGCATGTGAGAGAGAGAGAGAGAGAGAGAGAGAGACCACATATACATGTGTGTGCGTGTGTGTCAGGGTTTCCGTTAGAAAAATTTGCCGTCGGACATCGTGTCCGGTAAGAATTCGATTTACCGGACAAACGTGATATATTCCGGTCATCATATTAAAATATAATAAAAAAAAAAAAAATCAAAATCATATTTTTTTTCTTCCAAATCTAATATAGCTGTTTGTCACGGTGATTACTGTTGTGTAGCGGCCTATATATGCCATTTAATGTCTATTTCTCATCCGATACGATTAGATGCGAGCTATATAATATATAATAATATAACATGATTTGACGCATGCGCGCTATGCCATGCGTCAAATCCAGCGCTGAACGGGTCCAGCGCTGAACGGGCGCCTCACTGGGAACTGAACAGACAGCATCGATCAATGAACGGACTCCACATTACGTTAACTGAAGTTTGTTAAATTGTTTGGGATTAATGTGAGTTTTCTATTTTCTCTTTCCAGTTTTACCCTTTTTTTTAAATCAATAAAACAACGTCATTTCTATAACCAGGTCTCGCTGGTTGGGAAGGCATTTCGTTTAGCTCGGGAGTATGACAATGGGGAGAACATAACTGTTTATTGAGAAACAATTGATAGGCAGTCTGGGATACGTATATAAAGAAATACCACAATGTCTAGATGTATAACATTTTATTGAACAGTAACAGTGCAAGCATGTAGGCTTCTGGCGTGACACGGCTAGCCTAATTTCCGTTCATATGCCTTTTATCAGATAAAATAAAATAGAATAAAACTCTTTGAAAATAAATAGGCTTTAAATTAACTTGCAATGCGTATGTATAGGCTAATTTCCGTTCGATGTTACAGCCTAGGCCTATCGCCTATGCCTTTTCTCAGATAGATAGGGGATAGCCTTAAATAAAATAGCCTAGAGTAAAAACTCTGAAAATAACAATGGCTGCTCATATAATTCAGCTAC
>NC_137674.1:53884235-53906735 GCF_963989245.1 Nansenia antarctica | reverse complement strand
TGTGCTCAATTGTAAAAAAAATATATATAAATACTACTAATAATACTTTTAATACGGCTTTTAAGTGTTGATTTAAAAAATAATTATGACATATTTACAGATATAGACATTGCAACTGTAGTGTATCTTGCTGGTATGATGTCCATATGGAAAAAAATAGGCGAGACTCGTGGCTCAAGTGGTCTGTGTGGTACTCTAACCTGTTAACATGGGCGCCATAATGAAAAGCAAGAGGTTCCGCTATGGTCACGCAGCATGTGTGTCCCTGCCATAACGGCTTAAACACACCGCAAGCGTCAACCTCAGCGACCGTTTCATTTTGGTGCCCATGTTAACGGGTTAGAGCAGCCATACAGTGCTCGTGAGGCGTGAGTCTCAAGCATGTCTGGCAGTAGCAGCTCCGCAGTTTGAGCCACAGAAGACACGCAGCCAGTATGGAAGCCGCAAGCGTGAGAGCAGCAGCAGTTCCGCCACATACACGAGCTGCGTGTACACAGGCGTCCGGTGTATTCAGGGCCTAACATGTTGCGTTGCCACGCCAACGCCTTGGGAATCACTAACGAGTGAAACGTCTTGTTTGGGAGAGGCTGAAACATCTCTGAAGTGATTTCACCTCCTGAAGCGAGGACATATCGCTGAGTCTACCCCTTAGCTTTAAAAGGATGGTTCATCCTATTTTCATGTTTTGGTGAAACATAATTTTACCCTGAGTTGTCCTGCTGTGAGTGAAAGCATCTCCCGTTTGCTGTTCCCCCGAGCACTGCAGCAGCAAATGCTAACAGTTAGCAGCGCCCTCTCCAATAGACAGGATTTTGGCAGACAAGTCTCCTCAGATAAACTTCAAAAACAAAGTTACGCTAGTTACGCTTCGGTTACGCTTGAAAGGATTGTATTTTATTTTAAAATAAAAAATATGTGCATTTTATTGAAAACCAAACATCTACAGTCTATAATCGATTTGCTCAGAACTGGAACTACTTCCTCTTCGCAGACTCACACACAGTCTGGTATCACCAGGAGCCGAAGCGGATGACGGAGGCCTATGACAACCGATCATTGCGTATTATTGCAAAACAACGTCATTTGTGATTACAATAAAAGCATGTACAGGATGGTATATTATATAGCCGCTACTAAACCGTAATGATGATTTCTGATATTGAAGTATAAAACCCATGTGAGGGTCGAAGAAAGTTGCTCCTCAATGGACAGTTGAATCAAGACAATTTATGCAGATCTGGTCTCATACAAGTTGTACACACAGTAGTACATCAGTGGTCAAAACATGAATGAGCAATGACTGGGAGTACGTTACCCATCTTTACAGTGGTAGCCACAGGGAACATAGATGGCACTAGTGGGTCGTACACTCCTTTTAGACTCTTGCTCTTGTTGGAGTCTTGTTCTTGGCTCCTAAACATCTGGCCACTAAAAGTCTAAGCAGGCTAGTTCTACTTCGGGACAAAAGCCAACTTCAGGTACACAGGAGGGTTTAGCTGACGTAGAAGAAATACATTGTCACCGTTGGAAACCATAATAGGATGACCAGTTGCCACAGAACTATATCATATCATGTCATATCATGTCATATGGGGACTAAAAGAGGATGGTAGCTGATATGGAAAGAAATTCCTCATATCATTAAACGTAGCTTCACTGGCGGACTCCTGGTACCCCCACGGTTGAAAAAAGTCTAGCTTAAGTGCCCTTTTGAGTGGCAAAAATGTACTTAGAGTGGCGTGGATGTGTCCTATTGGCTGCCCTTCCAATGGTCTAAACTTGACCATGTGCACTGATTGGGTCCCATGTTGTGCAGTACGTGCCCTTTTTTTCTTTTCGCCCCTGCCCTTCAAACAGCCTGAGTCCGCCACTGCGTAGCTTGAAGTTCCTCTGAGGAGATTTTGGCATGTAATTAGATGATGCTCACTTAAGGTCCATCGGAATCCTGTCTATGGGAGAGGACGCTGCTAACTGTTAGCCTGTGCTGCAGCCTCAAGTGGAGAACAGAGAACCGGAGAAGCTTTCACTACTGGCCTATGAGGACAACTCAGGTTAAGATGATCTTTCACCTCAACATGAAAATAGGCTGAACCAGCCCTATAAGCACGTTTAATGATAGAGGGCAACCTCCAGCCGATTGCATAGGAGTGAGTTGAACTAAAGAACTAATGCAAACACATCCGTACAGCTTAAAGATGTCTCCTATTGCTGGTGACAAAATTCATCTCGAATCCTATCCTGCCAACATATTAATCATACGATTCCGGACCATTTAAGTCTTGTCAATGTGTTAGAGGGTGACATACTGTAAGCAGTAGGTTTAACTATCATCTCGAAACAGGCAACGATTCTCTGACTAAAATCTTCATGTTGGTCCATGTTCTTTTTTCAGCCAAGCTGAGTTTCTCACCAGAAGTATAGGTGTTAATGACCCTGTATGAGTATCTATAGATGTAGGTTCTAATATTACAAAACTAAACCACTTTACATTTTGATTAGTCCAGGTTTCAATGTACACAATGTGATATTAGAATACTGTAATCAAATTCTTATAAGATGTATATATATATTTCTATTAGTCTAAAGCAATTCCATAATTCTGACATAATTTCAGAGAAATAAGAGTCCAGCTGCCTCTCTCCCTTAGTTAGTTAGGAGACACAAGGGTAGACGAGGGAAGGAGAGAGTAGAAAGAAAAAGAGAGAAAGAAAGGGAAAGAGAAAAGAAAGAGTGGGATAGAAGAGTAAAGAGAGAGAGAGAGGGAGAGGGATAAAAGGGCAGAAAGGGGGCAGAAGGTCAGAAAGAGATGGATAGAACAGGAGAGAGAGGGGATAGAAGAGTAAAGAGAGGGATAGAACAGGAGAGAGAGGGGATAGAAGAGTAAAGAGAGGGATAGAACAGGAGAGAGAGGGGATAGAAGAGTAAAGAGAGGGATAGAAGAGGAGAAAAAGAGAGGGACAGAACAGCAGAAAGCGCCACTTCCTAAACGAGTGCAAAGCAGAAGCGGAGGCTGTTCTTGCTGGCAGTTGGGGAGAGGCAACTTCCTGGGCGGCAGGGCATTCTGCATTCTGATTGGCTCAGAGAGGGAGGGGAGGAAGAGGGGGAGGAGGAAGAGCCAGTGCTACTGTCCTACAGAAAAAGAGAGATGCGGAGGAAGAGAGGAGAGAAGGGGGTGAGTGCAATGAGGAGAGGTGGATGGAGAGAGGGAGAGACGGCAGTTATTATTAATATCCTATTAATGTCTGTACTCTAATGTAGTGTGTCTGTACTCTAATGTAGTGTGTCTGTACTCTCAATACTTACAGTAACTTCAGTATTTCAGTGGGCACCCAACCACCCGCTGTAGTCATGCGTGTGTAACTGCGCGTGCATGTTTATGTGTGTGTGTGTGTGTGTGACAGAGTTTATTGAGTTCAGCCTAATTAAAGGTTCAGCATGTTCTCTCTTGTTAACAGCGAACCACTGCTGTGCGGACAACCACAGTCATTAAAACTGATCACGCACACACACACACACACATACACACACACACACACACACACACACACACACCACTGCTGTTCTTCTCTCGTGATCAATTATTACATTCACTTAGAGAACCCAGGCTCCCCATGGTGTACGAAATTATGGTTTAAGTTTCACAATAGGGGGAAGAGTAACGCACGCACACAGATATAGGCCGATTCCTCCCCTTAGATATTCTCCTCCAATGCTCTTTGACTAGCAGGTGAGGAGAGAGGATGACAGTAATACAGGACACTATTAGGCCTATATCTGTGTGTGTGCGTGCGTTACTCTTCACCCGTATGAGTGTGAGTGTACCCAAACGAAAAATCCCAGATAAGTGCACACTACTAGATAAGTGCACACTACTAGATAAGTGTACACCGCTAGATAAGTGCACACTACTAGATAGGTGTACACTACAAGTGCACACTACGAGACAAGTGTACACTACTAGATAAGTGCACACTACTAGATAAGATAAGTGTACACTGGGGGGGTGGGTGGGTGGATACATAGGGAAAAAGAAAAAATAGAAGGACCTTCATTCCTTATTTGTGTACCCATATGTGTTGTACTGTGTTCTACTTCCTTCTAATAAAATATTGTTTAAAGATAAGTGTACACTACTAGATACTTGTACACTACTAGATAAGTGTACACTACTAGATAATTGTACACTACTAGATAAGTGTACACTACTAGATAAGTGTTCACTCCGTGTTAGTGAAGATCACCAGTGCCAATCGGAAGCGTCTACTTACTCAGGAGATCTCCATGCTCTTGCATAGACTGTGTGTGGACATCACATAAATGTTCAGATAGAAATGCACCGAGTAGAACAGACATCACTCTCAGAAAGTCATGTAGAATCGGGTATCAGGAATGTGTACAGTATGTTCTATACATTGCATTTCTATCTGTAATATCCCAAATATTTCAATATTGGAGCACCGACTGAATTAACCATTATTGTAAGGTTTCCAGTGAGGAGCTTTTATAGATCCGTGCCTAGGAGTGACGTCATCCTACAGCGGAGGTGACAGAACTTACATTGCTGGCTGGGGTCCGACTCTGTGGTCATCGTGACGTAATTGGTGGGCAGCAGCCCTGTGACCCCATTGACCTCGCCCCTCCACCAATCAGGGTTGTCCTTGTCCAGCACGTTGATCAGCTGACCCTTGGAGAAGCTCATCTCGTCCCCGTTGGCTGCCGTGTAGTCGTACATGGCGATGACCTGGCAAACTGGGGGATCAGGGTGGGGGGGGGGGGGTTTAGGGGAGCAGGGGGAGGGGGTTGGGGGAGGGATTTGGGGGAGGAGGGGGAGGGGTTTGGGGGATCAGGGGGAGTTGGGGTTTGGGGGGGATCAGGGGGAGGAGGGGGAGGGGTTTGGGGGATCAGGGGGAGTTGGGGTTTGGGGGGGATCAGGGGGAGGAGGGGGAGGGGGTTGGGGGAGGAGGGGGAGGGGGTTTTGGGGCAGGAGGGGAGGGGTTTGGGGGAGGAGAGGAGGGGAGGGGTTTGGGGCAGGAAGGGAGGGGTTTTTGTGGCAGAAAGTGGGCGGCGTAGAAATAGAGTTACTAGAACAACCCTGCTCAACATTTGTTGTCAGGATTTGTATGTGGCCAGTCTCCCTCGAAAAAGAGATTTCAATTTCAAGGGACTTCCTGGTTAAATAAAGGTAAACATATACTGTTCTCAGTGGAGAATGGTCAGTGCATTTCACCAACAGCGCCTGACCTAGAAACCCTGTGACAGAGCCCTCAAGTGAAGTAAAAGGCTTACGACCAATGATTCTATGAGAGCCAATGAAGAGCAGTGAATGCAGGTGTTTTAGACAGGGCAGCCCTGGACAGGTGGGTCTTACCTGGCATGGGGGCAGGTGTAGTCTTGCCACTGGTGGGACCCAGGAGTTTGGCCTGGGTGGAATGGAACCAGCCTCTCTGCCGCTTCTTCCCTCGAGCCTTGAAAAAGACAGGGATTTCATCATTTGTAAAAAAAATATATATTTTAAGCTACCATGCAAGGCGCAATTTGGGGTTCAGTGTCTTGCCCAAGGACACCTCGACAAGTGGACAAGGGGGGATCGAACCGCCGAATCGCCGATCTTGCAATCATTAGACACCGGCTCTGCACAGCCCCCCTTTCTTGGTAAGCATCCACCACATTGCTGTCATCCATCTGTCATCCACCACACTGCTGTCATCCACCTGTCATCCACCACATTGCTGTCGTCCACACTGAGGCCTCAGATCAGTGCAGATGAAGGAAAGGAGGCTACTTTAGACTATTGAGACACAGCCCTCAAGTTTGGGCTGGCTTGTGATTGCGAGTCAACTGACCCGAAGGAATGAATAACGAATGAATGGACACATTAACGAACAAATGAATGAATGAATGAAGAAATTAAGAAAGTGATAAATATAATATATCAAATTTAATATAAATAAAAGATAAAAAAATGTTTAGGAATAATGAACGAATAAATAAATGATTGGTTAAATACATGAACAAATGAATGAAGGAACTTCACTGATACGCAGAGGTGAACATCTACCATTATATGTGTCAACTCCAGAGGGGTTGAAGGATATAGCAGCTGCCCACTAACCTGCAGTTCCCCAAGCCACCAGCCGGTGGAGTTTTTGGCCAGGACCACGATGAGTTGTCCCGGTGACAGACTCAGCTGTTCCGTCGTCGGGGCGACAGTGGCAGTGACCGCCTGGGCGAGCTCTTTGGACCAATCGAAAGTGACGGACAAAAGGTTTGAGATTAAGTACATGTGTACACTGTGCTGTTATCACACATGTGATTGAATGAAGTATGAGACGGGCTGTGTCTGTGTCTGTGTCTGTGTCTGTGTGTGTGTGTGTGTGTGTGTGTGTGTGTGTGTGTGTGTGTGTATGCTTTTGCAGGCGTGTGTGTGCCTGTGTGCTTGCATGAGAGTGCATAAAAGATCAAAATGTCAGCACTCACCAGGTTTCTTGGCTGGAACCCCAGGTTTACTTATCTGAAAACACAAAAATAGAAATTGAATATGATTTCATACTCATACAATTCCCAGCAGCCATTTATTACTAAAGAGAACCAAAGCAAGCACTGCACTTCATGGGAGGTGGAAGGGGTGAGTTACCTTCATACAAAGCAGAGGGCTATGAGAAAACACACTACATATCAGTAGATTATTATTACAATATTAAATGGTCTCTCTTCATCTCTTTAAGCCTCAGTACAGCTTCCTAAGCCTTTGGAGCTGTGTACCCTACTCAGAAAAACTAGTAGTAAGGCCTTAAGATGGCCCATCATAAGCTGGCCATTCAGCCATTCCTCATACATGTTTATTGCTGCTTTTAAAATATAGTTATATATATATATATATATATATATATATATATATATATATATATATATATTTCTTTCGTCTTTTTTAATTGAAATTTTTTTTTCTTCTATTTTATCATTAATTATTATTACTATTATTATTATTATTATTATTATTATTATTATTATTATTATTACACCACGACTAACCTCAGGCTCCATAGGCTTGACGTAGTTGGAAGGAAACACTCCCGCCCTGTCTCCTATGACCCCTCTCCACCACTCCCCCTCTCGCTCCATCACCATGACGACATCCCCCTCTGCGAACGTTAGGTCCCCCGCCTCTGGGCTCTCGTACGTGTACAGGGCCACAAACTCTGATTGGATGAAACACATGATAATGAGCAAGAACACAACTGCTGATTGGATGATGAGAGTTGATACAGGGTTGTGGGTCCATTTCTATTCATGAAGTAACATGTTTAAATTCCAATCTATGAGTTGAAAAATCCCTATTGAATCATATAAATTATACAAAATGGTAATTTAAATTCTTAAACTGGATATCAAATTCATCACTGAAACAAAATGGAATTGATCCCAACGATGACAACTTCAACCGCAAAACAACAAGCTATGATTGGGTGAGAGAAATGCATAGGTGCCTGATCGCCCCTTCAGATTGGATCGAATGAATTGGTTGGTCAGTGCCTGCCGCTTGTGATTGGACAAAGCTAAGCACCACCTACCCTCTAGCTGACTGGGTTCTGCCATGTCAAACTCATCCACGCTGGAATAGATAGGCCTGCAAACGACACAAACACAACATGTATACAACATGTTACTGACACTGGGTCTTCATAGTTCTCAGCACTTACAACCAGAAAGAGAGAGAGACAGAGGGATAGAGAGAGGAGAGAGACGGAGGGATAGAGAGAGGGTGATGAAAAATAAGAGAAGGAAAGAGAGAGGGAGAAGCACAATGATACGATCCAAAAGTCCAAATGTGTGTTTCTGTTCCTGACTGTGTCTGTGTTTCACTCCTCAATGTTTGTAAGGAACTCAGTAAGTATGTGAGAGAACGCAAGCATGTAGGTGTGCCGTTTTTTATTTTTATTTTTTATTTAACCTTTATTTAACCAGGCAGGGCCAATAAGAGCTAATTCTTATTTACATTGGCGGCCTGGCTGAGACGGTGTGCGTCTCGAGTGTGTGTGTGTGTGTGTGTGTGTGTGTTTCTGTGTGTGTGTGAGTGTGTGTGTGTGTCTGTGTGTGTGTGTGTGTGTGTCTGTTATTACTCTGTGTTGCCGCCCGTCTCCACAGCGACGTAGCTTTTGGGGAACCACCCCTGCGCCCCGTTGAGCTGGCCCAGCCACCAGTCCTCCCTCTGCTGAAGCACGTTGATGACGTCATCCTGGGAGAAGCTCAGCAGCGCGGTGATGACATCACTGCCAGAGAGGTTGAGGTGGGCGTCCGTGTTGGCCGACCAGGAGGAGAGGGCGCGTACCAGGAGAGGAGCGGGGGACTGGGAGAGGAGAAGGGAGCGGGGGGGGAGGGGAGGAGAGGAGAGGAGAGTTGTTGTTGTTGTTGTTGTTGTTGTTGTTGACCTAGGACTGTAACACTCATGTTGTTGTTGACCTAAGACTGTAACACTCATGTTGTTGTTGACCTAAGACTGTAACACTCATGTTGTTGTTGACCTAAGACTGTAACACTCATGTTGTTGTTGACCTAAGACTGTAACACTCATGTTGTTGTTGACCTAAGACTGTAACACTATGTTGTTGTTGACCGATGATTGTAACACTCATGTTGTTGTTGTTGTTGTTGACGACCTAGGACTGTAACACTCATGTTGTTGTTGTTGTTGTTGTTGTTGTTGTTGTTGTTGTTGTTGTTGTAGGATTGTAACATGCTATCATATGTGCCTGCAGTGGAACCAGGAAGCATCAAGTGTGGTGTGTGTGTGACCCAAAGAGAACGCTTCTCCCAGTGACAGGGAGGGACTCAGGCTAATAATATAAATCAGTGCAGCTGTGTGTGTGTGTGTGTGTGTGTGTGTGTGTGTGTACTGCATGCGCGTGTCCAGATGTGTGTGTGTGTGTGTGTGTGTGTGTGTGTGTGTGTGTGCGCGTATGTGTCTCAGAGGTGGTTTGCAGCCTCTATCCACAGAAGACATCACTGCCAAACTCTGCCTACAGCCCAGATAGAGACAGCCCCAGATACAGACAGCTCAGCCCAAGCAGAAGGAGGACCTAGTCTTTAGAACTGTCCACCTTACTACCACCACCGCGACCACCCCCCTAGTTCCCACCACAGAAAAGATGAACGCTGTATTCAAGCGCTGCCAGGGAATTCATCAACTTCAGAATTTACAACGAAACTCATGTTACAACTAGAAACCCCAAGTTCCCTGTTGTGATGGACCAACGACTCTCACCTGTGAGGGCTCTGAAGGGGAGGGGCCTGGGATGAGGGCGGGGTTTGGTCCGGCACCTGCCTCCTCCCTGTCTGGAATTCTGGGTAGGGAGGAAGGAAGAGTTGAGAAGGAGAACACATGAGCATGGACGCCTTTAAAAAAAACTGTACTGTACAAATGAGTCTCATAATCAGAGGTGCACATAGCTGGTGTGCAGGTGCGCATGCGTGGTCAAAATAACAGATGCGCACCAGAAAATACGAATAGAGGCGCTTTAGTGTACCAACATTTTTGGGACAGTTACTGAAACATTCCGATTTTCTCCATACAGTACATGTTAATGTTAAGAATGTGTTGTTAAACGTGTAACTTTTAGCCATCGTTCTTGATTAAGTAGATGTTTTTTTTAAAGGCAGCAAGGTGTGACCACCTTTAGCGGTGGCGATCGGGGATTCCCTTGTGCATATTCTGGCCGCGTTTTTAAATTCGCCAGAGCGCACACTGGGTTCAACGTCATAAAGGAACCAAGTAATCTGATTGGACAAGAGGCAGTCACGTGGACATTCCGGCACTCTCACAGCTAATTTACGAACGCGGTCTCTCACGCCCACACCCTTGAGAACTGCGCCGAGTCAGCTGATCGCATGGTTCCATACTGTGAGACATTGAATCGCTCCGTTGTCAAGTTGTTAAGCTTTTATTTACAGAAAGGGGGTGGAAAAACAACAGAGCAACTAAAGAAGATATGTGATGAATGGCATTCCATTGTCCCTTACACTGCCCTTGAGCAGTGCTGCATGTGAGAGGGGATTTTCACATCTTAATATAATAAAAAGCAAGTACAGATCCCGCCTGTCAGACTCTTGCCTCTCATCATTGATGCACATCCACTTGTCTAAGATGACGTTTGACCCAAAGCCAGCTGTTGACTTGTGGATGCAAACAGCTAATCGCAGGCTCAACCAGGGAGAAAGAAGTAGGCCTACATCATCATCTACCATGTTATAAAGAGATGAGAGCAGTCAGGAGGGCAGTGATGACGACAGCTTGTAGGATAACTGTGTCAAGGGTGAGCACCAAGCAACATCTCCAGGTGCTCCTCTGAGAACCAGACCAAAAAAGTGATGTGCACCCCTGCTCGTAATGCTGCCATGTTCAAGTGTCTAACCATCAATCATCATATGGCTAATACAGTCGTTGAGTAATCATTGACGACGACCCTCTCACTAGTTGACATACAAGCATGGCTCTTGTTGCCTCCATCATTCTGACCCTCTTGACCCTAAAGGTCAAGGCACACAGGGTAAGTCCCAATAGTCTGGGCTAGCTTCCTTTCCTCCTCTGTGATGTGATCCTATCCTGACCTTTCACCTCTTGGTGGCACCGAAGGAAACAGGAGGAGGAAAGGAAGGAAGAGATTTTAGACTCCCTCCAGACGTTCTTACCCTAAGGTGGGTGGTTCAGGGGGGCAGGTGGGGGGCTGTAGAGCCAATCCAGGGGCAGGGGGTGTGGTCTCAGGGGCCTGGGAGGCGGGGCTCTTCTCCGCGTAGCTCTGGGGGAACCAGCCTCTATTCCCACGGTAACTCCCACACAGCCAGCCGGGCTCCCCGACGGTCTGCTTGTCCACCTGCATGATGGGAAATGTAGTTGATCATGGTAAAACTGACACCAAATTCAACTTGTCTGTTTGTAGGTGTGTGTGTGTGTGTCTGTGTGTGTGTGTGTGTGTGTGTGTCTGTATGCGTGTATGTCTTGTATGTGTGTGTGTCAGAGTCTGTATGTGTGTGTGTGTGTGTGTGTGTGTGTGTGTGTGTACCTGTATCAGACAGTCCGCCTCCAGACTCAGCTCGTCGGCGTTGCGGGCGGTGAAGGGGTACAAGGCTCTGTAGGTGATCAGGCTAGACGACCTCTCTGTGTCCATCACTGGATGCATCCCTCTCTTCTCCTGCTGCTCTGCTCTCACCCTCTTCTCCTCCTCCTCCTCTTCCTCCCTGCGCCTCCTCCTCTCCTCCTCCTCCTGAGCCTGCTCCTGGGCTGCCCGGAGGCGAGCCTGCGCCTCCCTCTCCTCCTCCTCCCTCTGTTTGGCCCTCTGCTCCTCCTGCAGCCTCCTCTGACGCGCCTCCTCCTCCTCCCTCTCCCTCTCCCTCTCGCTCTGGAGCTGCTCCTTCTCCTCCCTCTCTCTCTCTCTCTGGAGCTGCTCCTTCCTCTCCTTCTCCTGCCTGGCCTGCCTGAGGACCACACAGACACACACACAGATGGTCACACACACACACATGCACACACAGATGGTCAGACACACACACACATGCACACGCACGCACGCACACACACACACACACACACACACACACACCACAATAAAACCAGATGACATAACAAATCCTAACACCATTTTACATTATATGATACGGCATGAAATCATATGTTCAAAATCAAGACCATATGCCCCCAAATAACATAATATAACAACATTAAACATGTAATCATATTGATGATGCACATCAGTCCCATTGAATAACATATGTACGGTACGTGTCTGTGTGTGCGCATGCCCTTGACTCACCGGGCAGCCTCCTCATCCTCCCTCCTCTTCCTCTCTCTCTCCTCATCCCTCTGTTTCTCCAGCTCTCTCAGTTTGAGCTCTTTGAGCCTGTGGAGGTCCTCCAACACAGTCTGCTGCTTCCCCTGCCTCTCTCTCAGCTCCTAACACCACCACAACCATAAAACAACCATCACACAACCATAAAACAACCATCATACAACCATAAAACAACCATCATACAACCATAAAACAACCATCATACAACCATCATACAACCATAAAACAACCATCATACAACCATAAAACAACCATCATACAACCATAAAACAACCATAAAACAACCATAAAACAACCATCACACAACCATAAAACAACCACAACCATAAAACAACCATCACACAACCATCACACAACCATAAAACAATCATAAAACAACCATCACACAACCATAAAACAACCATAAAACAACCATCACACAACCATAAAACAACCGTCACACAACCATAAAACAACCATCACACAACCATAAAATAACCATCACACAACCATAAAACAACCATAAAACAACCATCACACAACCATAAAACAACCATCACACAACCATAAAACAACCATCACACAACCATAAAACATCGGATAAAACAACCATCAAACAACTATCAGCAAACACATCTGTTAATGATAAACACACAAATGCCAAATGGAACTTTTAAAAACAACACTGGGTTGAATACATGACAGGTAGAAACACTTCCACGACATTCACAAACATAAACTGTTTGAACCAAAACTGTTTGAACAAGCACAACCACAAAATGGCTGAACATGTCTGTTCATAACTACGGCACACAACCACTCCAGGACATTAGCAACAGCCGTGTCAAAGTAAATGTGTGCCGTCAAATAAACACCATGGTCTTTTTAAAATGGAGGGTGTGTGGGTAGAATAACATGAGATAAGTATGACAAATGGGTGTTGGATACACTATTAAGGATGCAGACTTTGAAATAAGACACTCTCTTTTTCTCATTCAAACTACAAACATTGAAGAGTGTGTGTGTGTGTGTGTGTGTGTGTGTGTGTGTGTGTGTGTGTGTGTGTGTGTTTGTGATATGATAAATGAATCAACAAACTTTTCAATCAAGAATGCGGAGGCAGATATTACACAACATCAAGCAAAACCACATTAACCATGGAGCGGAAAGAACAATAAGAAATTAATGAGAAACTGACCAGAGGAACAGGATGAAAATAAGAAAAAAGGCTTCTAGGGCAATGATGGTAAGACGGTAACAGACCGAGAGGCAACCAGAAGAAAAGGATGGAAGGGGAGAGGAGGGATGGAAGGAAAGAACAACCAGAACAACCTTGATGAGGGAGAAGAGTTGGCTGAGACAGCCCAGCAGATAGAGAAGACCCTGGAGAATACAATCATCCATATCCCCAAACTACAGGAGAGAGAGGGAAGGAGGGAGGGAGGGGGAGTTGGGGAAGAGGGAGGGATGGAGGGAGGGAGGGATGGATAGATGGTGGGAGGGAGAGGCAGTGGGAAAGAGGGAGGGAGAGATGGAGGGAGGGAGAGGGAGTTGGAAAGAGGGAAGGAGGAGAAAGGAAGGGAGGGAGGGAGTGGGAAAGAGGGAGGGTGGGAGGGTGGGGGAGTGGGAAAGAGGGAGGGATGGAAGAATGTCAGGGAAGGATGGAGGTATGGAGGAAGGGAGGAATCGGATGAGAGGGATGAGCAAGGAAATGGGAGGTGAAGAAAAGAATGCAGAGGAACAAGGGGTGGAGCGAGAGAGGTGGAAGAAGACAGGAAAGGAGAGGGGGGGATAAGGGTAGACAAGGGACAAGGAAGAAGGGTTAACGATTGACAGGAGGAAAAAGGGAGCAGGAGAAAGAAAGAACAAGGTTAAATGAACAGAAGGAGTTAATAGGATAGACAGAAGACAAGAAGGACTGGTTCTGTTTCTGCAACAGTAATTATTGGTATCAGATTATGTTGACAATAGATTATAGAAGAGATGACGCAAGCGGTTTTCGCTAGGTGTCGGGTTAACAAGCTTTGTGCGAATGAATGGTGTTAGTGCCACCGTGAGCGTGTGTGTGTGTGTGTGTGTGTGTGTGTGTGTGTGTGTGTGTGTGCGTGTGTGCGTGAGTGTGTGCGTGCGTGTGTGGTTAGGTAAAACAGTTTTAAGTGCCTGAGGAAATTATTTCTAGAGTTACAGCCAAACCACATTTCAGCCTAGTTAGAATCAAGCTTCAAGTTTTCTGTTTTTACGGGAATGTGTTGTCTGTACTGGTCAGTCTGTACTGGTCTGCTATGGTCAGTACTGGTCATTACTGGTTTGTAATGGTCTGTACTGGCCTGAAGTGGTCTGTACTGGTCATTACTGGTTTGTAATGGTCTGTACTGGCCTGAAGTGGTCTGTACTGGTCTGTACTGGTCATTACTGGTCTGGTCATTACTGGTCTGTATTGGCCTGAAGTGGTCTGTAGTGGTCAGTACTGGTCTGTAACGGTCTGTACTGGTCTGCCATGGTTTGTACTGGTCTGTAGTAGTCTATACCGGGTTATACAGATTTTTACTTGTCTGTACTGGTCTGTACCTTGATCTCCTTGTTGTACTGGTCCATCTGGGCCAATTTGTCGGTGGTCTCTCTCTCCAGAGAGTCCAGCTGGTCCTTCAGCCTGCGACAGGTCACTCCCTTCTCACTGACGCTCCCGCCCAGAGAGGTCAGGGTCACGGCTAACACCGAAAGGTCAAAGGTCAGCGAATGAAACGTGTGTTTTGTATTGTTATTATAACTCCTGTACAGCATGTGTTTGTATGTCTACTGTGTGTGGGTTTTCTATCAGGACTATAGGACTATGTTGAGTATGTCAGGGTGTGCGTGTGTGTGTGTGTGTGTGTGTGGGGGTGTGTGTGTGTGTGTGTGTTCACTTACTGGGCAGGTTGTTGAGGCTCATGTTGCGCAGTGTCTCGTTAAGCCTCTGTTGCTCTGGGACAAGCTGAGAGAGCTTCCTCTGGCAGTCCTGCACAAACACACACACAACACACACACACACACACACAACACACAACACACACACACAACATACACACACACAACACATACACACACACAAAACACACACACACAACACACACACACAACATACACACACACAGAACACACACACACACAACACACACACACACACGCACAAAGACACACACATCTGAGAACAGTAGAGGGTCACATACACAAGGAACAAGCTTGGCAAGCTGATGATCTGATCTACAAATCACCTCAACCCTCAAACCACTGGGCATAAGTCCATCCTTATGCTCTATAGACCAGAGAATTGTGTTTTGTCTAGCTGAGGTGGAGCCTCATGTACAAGCGTCCTTCTCACAACCCCCATCGGAGGAGAAGACACAAGGTTTCTATCCTTAGATCTTCTCCTCTGACTGAGAAGAGAGCCTGCAGGGCTGAGAGGAGCCATTATTACAACCACAATGTTCATCTGGGAAATGATGCTATCGGAAAACATCTTCAGCTAAAGCCCTATTCACACAGGACTAGTATTACCTGGGGACCTTGTGTGATTTAGAAACTGTGTTTCTAAGTCTGTGTTTCACTCGAATTTAATGACATTATCCTCCAGGTATGATGTCAAGGCTCTGTGTTGTACCCCGAAATAACTTTACTTTAAAATAACTTTAAAACAACTGTATACTTCTACTTCAGAGGAAGAAATCGTACTACATTTACATGACAGATGAATGTTACTGGTTACATTGCAGATTCAGATTTTACACACAAAATATAACAATTAAAATATGATTTGAATGAAAACATTATTATTCATTAAACTATCTAGCATTATATAAAATTGTTAGAATTAAAAGCTCCACCTTGAACAGACCTTAAATAAATGTAAGTACACTGTGCTAATACCTCTCTTTCATTTTTTATTTATTTAATTGGGGCAGTTCCTTTCTGGTATTTTCTTTTCTTTTTTACTTTATTGGACAGAGATAGTAGAGAAAGACAGGAAAGTAAGGAAAGTAAGGAGGCGAGGGGTTGTCAGCAGGACATGGGCCGGATTAGAACCCAACATGAGCATAGGTGTGTGTTCTGTAGGCCGTGGTGCTCACTGGACCACCCCAGGCCACAACAAATGTGTGTTTAGCAAAAAAATCTCTTGTCGATTTGTAAACGTAGAACGTGATGGGCATCGTGAATGAACATTTTAGGGGGAGACTTACAAGTGGGTTCGGAAAGTATTCAGACCCCCTTACATTTTTCACTCTTTGTCATATTGCAGCCATTTGCTAAAATCAATTATTTTTATTTTTTTCCTCGTTCATGCACACACAGCACCCAATATTGTCAGAAAAACACAGACTTGTAGAAATGTTTGCAGATTTATTACAAAATAAACACTGAAATATCACATGGCCATAAGTATTCAGACCCTTTGCTGTGACACTTGTATATTTAACTCAGGTGCTGTCCAATTCTTCTGATCATCCTTGAGATGGGCCTACACCTTCATTGGAGTCCAGCTGTGCTTAATTATATTGATTGGACTTGATTAGGAAAAGCACACACCTGTCAATATAAGACCTTACAGCTCACAGTGTAAAGTCAGAGCAAATGAGAATCATGATGTCGAAGGAACTGACTGAAGAGCTGAGAGACAGAATTGTGGCAAGGCACAGATCTGGCCACGGCTACAACAAAAAAATATGTTACACTTAAGGTTCCTAAGAGCACAGTGGCCTCCATAAATGGAAGAAGTTTGGGACGACCAGGACTCTTCCTCGAACTGGCCGTCCGGCCAAACTGAGCATCCGGGGGAGAAGAGCCTTGGTGAGAGAGGTAAAGAAGAACCCAAAGATCACTCTGGCTGAGCTCCAGAGATGCAGCAGGGAGATGGGACAAAGTTCTAGAAAGACAACCATCACTGCAGCCCTCCACCAGTCGGGGCTTTATGGCAGAGTGGCCCGACGGAAGCCTCTCCTCAGTGCAAAACACATGAAAGCCCGCATCGAGTTTGCCAAAAAACACCTGAAGGACTCCCAGACTCTGAGAAATAAAATTCTCTAACTTTTTGGTCTTAATTCTAAGCGGTATGTGTGGAGAACACCTGGCACTGCTCATCACCTGCCTAATACCATCCCTACAGTGAAGCATGGTGGTGGCAGCATCAGGCTGTGTTTTTTTTTTCAGCTGCAGGGACAGGATGACTGGTTGCAATTGAAGGAAAGATGAATGCAGCCAAGTACATTGATATCCTGGACAAAAAACATTTCCAGAGTGTTCACGACCTCAGAATGGGCCGAAGGTTCACCTTCCAACAAGACAATGATCCCAAGCACACAGCTACAATAACGAAGGAGTGGTTTCAGAACAACTCTGTGAATGTTCTTGAATGGCCGAGCCAGAGTCCTGACTTAAATCCAATTGAGCATCTCTGGAGAGACCTGAAGATGGCTGTCCACCAACGTTCACCATGCAACCTGACAGAACTGGAGAGGATCTGCAAGGAGGAATGGCAAAAGATCCCCAAATCCAGGTGTGAAAAACTTGTTGGATCATTCCCAAGAAGACTCATGGCTGTATTGGCTCAAAAAGGTGCTTCTACTAAATACTGAGCAAAGGGTCTGAATACTTATGGCCATGTGATATTTCAGTGTTTATTTTGTAATAAATCTGCAAAAATGTCTACAAGTCTGTGTTTTTCTGACAATATTGGGTGCTGTGTGTGCATGAACGAGGAAAGAAATTAAATTAATTGATTTTAGAAAATGGCTGCAATATGTCAAAGTGTGAAAAACTTAAAGGGGGTCTGAATACTTTCCGAACCCACTGTACAGACCTGTCACCAGTGTTTACATCCTACCCACCCCTCACAGGAGAGATGAGATTTTGGGTTCAGAGATAAACTGGTACTTAGACCCCCTTGAGAAGGAAGGAAGGAAGGAAGGAAGGAAGGAGGAGGGAGCGGGGGAGGCGAGGAAGAGGGGAGGGGTCTTCTCTGACCTCAAACTGTAGCTGCAGTGTGTTGATCTCAGCGATCCGCCCATCTCTCCTCTGATTGACAAGGTCCAGCTCCGCCCTCTGGATCCGCCTCTTGCTCTGGGCGTCACGGAGACGATCCGAGATCTGCTTGTGCTTGCTGCCCTGGGAGACCGGGAGAGATTGGGAACAGGAATGACCAATCAGGTGGGCTCAGACTCATTCCATGTGCGTGTGTGTGTGTGTTTTTAACAAGGTGTGTGTAGTGTATTTGAGTCTAGTCAGGCAAATAAGTGAGAAAAAAACTTTTTTTAATCGGACTAGGAGAAAAAATGTCCGTATGAGGTAATTTTACAACGTCCATAGAGCTATGCGGCTCTAAGCTAAGATGGACGTTAGTAAACACAAGTGAATTAGAATCACAATCAGAATCGCATTTATTACATCTCAATGTACAAATACACAAGTCAAATTCTTTGGCTTTGGTTCTTCAACACTGGCATTGCGGCATCAAGATACAAAATCACAATAATGAGTAAAGTAAATAAGTAATACTACACTGATTAAATAATAAAGTGATGGTCCTACCGTGGCTTCACTTTATTACTTTATCACTGTAGTATAACTTATTTACTTTACTTATTATTGTGATTGTGGTAAGTGAGAGTTGTATGCGGTAGCGTGGTGCTGATGGGTGTAAACAAACCAGGAAGTACGTGTTTTCACATGGCCACATGTTCGTAAGGTGATCCGAACGTTTTTCAGGTAAAAAAAGAAAATCGGTGAAGTGTCACTTCGGTTAAGTGTCACACGTGACCAAGACGTGTGTGTGTGTGTGTGTGTGTGTGTGTGTGTCTCTCACCACGGCCTCCAGCTCCATCTCCAGACTCTTCTTCTTGGCCCGGAGACGCACAATCTCCTCCTGCTCTCCCTCTCTCCTCCTCCCCAACTCCTCCTTCTTTCCTCGCTCCCACTCCTCCCTCCGCTGGCGCTCCAGCTCCTGCTTCGCCACCTGAGAGAGATGGAGAGATGGAGATGGGGGATGGAGAGATAGAGATGGAGGGATGGAGAGATAGAGATGGAGGGATGGAGGGATAGAGATGGAGGGATGGAGAGATAGAGATGGAGGGATGGAGAGATGGAGATGGAGGGATGGAGAGATAGAGATGGAGGGACAGAGAGATAGACATGAAGGGATGGAGATGGAGGGATGGAGATGGAGGGATAGAGATGGAGGGATGGAGATGGAGGGATGGAGGGATAGAGATGGAGGGATGGAGATGGAGGGATGTCATGTCAGGGATAGAGATGGAGGGGTGGAGATGGAGGGATGGAGATGGAGGGATAGAGATGGAGGGATGGAGATGGAGGGATAGAGATGGAGGGATGGAGATGGAGGGATGGAGGGATAGAGATGGAGGGATGGAGAGATAGAGATGGAGGGATGGAGAGATAGAGATGGAGGGATAGAGATGTAAGGATGGAGATGGAGGGATGGAGATGGGGGTATAGAGATGGAGGGATGGAGATGGAGGATAGAGATGGAGGGATTCAGATTCAGATTCAGATAACGTTTATTGCCATTATGCTTGACACATATAGGAATTTGTTTTGGCATTACAGTAGGTGTATACAGTAGGTGTATACAGTAGGTGTATTACATGTATACATCAACAAAAACAAATACAAATGCAAAAACAGGACAACACAGGACAGACAGTGCATTGGATAGTGCTATATACTGTATATATATATAAAGTGCAGTGCAGAGTTTTTCAAAGGTCCAGTGCATATTCAGTCCTGGGCAGACTTGGGGGCGGGGGGGAGGGGGAAGCCAGAGTCATTTAGGGGGAAAAAACTGAGCCTGTGGCGGGCCTTTACTGTTTTAGGCAGCCGCAACCTTCTCCCAGAGGGAAGCAGGGTGAGGAGGCCGTGGCCAGGGTGGGAGGGGTCGGCCATGATCTTCCTTGCTCTCCTTTGACAGGGTTGAATGGGAATACCTGTTCTATGTTATGGATAGGTTTGGCTTTAGCTCAGACTTTATTGCTTGGATCAGGCTGCTCTACAAATCCCCCATGGCTTGTGTTCTCACCAACGGTGTGAGGTCGCCTCCCTTTGCTCTCCACCGTGGCACCAGACAGGGATGCCCCCTCTCCCCTCTCCTATTTGCTCTAGCCATCGAACCCTTGGCCATTTGGCTCCGGGGGGAGGAGAGAGTTGAAGGCATCACCAGGATGGGCACTACTCACAAGCTGTCATTATACGCGGATGACTTGCTATTATATGTTTCCAACCCTGTCTCATCCCTCCCAGTCGTCAAAGACATCTTAATACAATTCGGCAGATATTCCGGTTACAAGCTAAATTTCAACAAAAGCGAGCTCCTCCCCATCAATAAATCAGCTAAGAAATTACCCCGGTCCTCCCTCCCATTTAGAGTTGTCCTGGATGGTTTTAAATACCTGGGAGTTTTCGTCACCACCTCATTTGACGACCTCTTCGCAAAAAACTTCCGCCCTCTCATTGATAAGGTTAAGCTCGACATGACTCGGTGGTCCTCTCTCTTCCTGTCCCTGATGGGCAGAGTTAACCTGGTTAAAATGGTGGTTCTCCCTAAACTTCTCTACTTGTTCCAGCACGCCCCGATCTTTATGAGCAAGTCCTTTTTCCGTCAACTAGATCAGCTGATATCCTCGTTCTTATGGGCTAATAAACCCCCACGTATTAAGAAAGCTATCCTACAACTTCCCCAAAAATCCGGCGGTTTAGCCTTACCCAACTTCATTCAATATTACTGGGCCTGCAATATTGATAAACTCCGGCATTGGTTCAAAGACAGGGCCGAAACACCTCCCTCATGGGCCCAGATAGAGCTACAGTCATCAAAGGTCTCCCTTCAGTCTCTCCTCACCGCACAACTCCCTCTCAAAATTCACAATATCTCCCAAAACCCAGTTGTCACCAATTCGATTAAGATCTGGCTACAATTTCGTAAACATTTTGGACTTGATAAACCCTCTACCCTGGCCCCAATCTATGAAAATCATTTATTCCCACCCTCTTCTTTCGACCCACCTTTCGTATCTGGCGTGACAAAGGCTTAGTTAGTGTCAAAGATCTTTACAAGGACGGAATTTTTACAGACTTTGCAGAGCTCTCATCCAGGTTTGAACTGCCCCAATCTCACTTTTTTGTTTCCTCCAGGTCAAACATTTTATTAAAACTAAATATCCCCACTTCCCCAATCATCCACCCGGGTCTCCGTTTGACTCTCTACTCAGTCCAAAGCCTGCTCAGAGATGCTCTATCTCCATAATTTATGACTCTATTGACTCCCTCAACCCGGCTCCAACAGCCTACCTGAAACAGACCTGGGAACAGGAAATTGGGGTGCCGATATTTGACGACCAGTGGGATCAAATCCTTGATCTAGTCCATTCAACTTCTATGTGTGCTAGACACGGCTTATTACAATGCTAGGTCCTCTTCAGAGTACATTACACGAATGCTCAACTGGAAAGAATATATCCAGACACCAGCGACACTTGTAACAGATGCAAACAATCACCTGCTAACCATACCCAGATGTTCTGGTCTTGTCCGAAATTGACAGACTTCTGGCGTCAGGTCTTTGATACACTAGGGACAGTTTTTGGCAGGAACCTCGAACCTGAACCTCTCACAGCCCTATTTGGAATCGGTATCCCACCGCCTACAACACCCATTTTTTCTCTGACAAAGAGACGCGTCCTTGCTTTCACAACTCTACTTGCAAGACGACTTATTCTATTCAAATGGAAGCATACCCTACCCCCCTCACAATATAACTGGCTCAAAGAGATCCTGAACCATATCAAATTAGAAAAAAAATGATTTTCACTTAGAAGTTATAACACAACCTTTGACATGACTTGGAAGCCTTTCGCTGACCACCTGAGTAAGACCACCATTCAACCAGATGAGGATTAGATGCCACCCCCTCGCCCCCCTCCTCCCTTCTTCCTTACCATTATTGTTCTATTATGATTTTGATTTGATTTTATTGTTTGTTTGGGGTTATGCTTTTAGTTTGTGTTAATTTCATTACTTTTCTCTCAGGGACATTACCATTACGTATTATTTCTTGTTATCAATGTCGAACTGTGGGTGGGAAACACCTAGGGGAAGCTGTATAGGAGCTGATGGAGTCATGTTTTGGCTCTCCACTTTCTAAGTCTTTGCTACTGTTTATATATACTGTATATATATATACTCATTTATTTTTTTATGTAATGCTGCCTACATGCTGTTATACATGCCTAACCTGAGCCAGCCCACCCGACCACCCCATAGGTAATGTGTATTGTCTAATATGTATAAAAAATCTATAAAAAGAATTAAGAAAGGATAAGCTAGTATAAAGCTATGTTGTTGTTTTTCTGTGTAGGAGGCAAGCTAATTTACACATGCGCCAACTAGTGGTCTTTGTCTGTAAGTAGCAGATTCCCATTGTAAAGATCATGGTCATTTGACCCCTGAGGCAGCTCTTATAGTAGGTAAAATACACACAGCTGTTTTAGTGTTAAAGGGATAGTTCAGGGTTAGTTCAGACTTTGATTGCTGCTCTTATGAAACTTTCATATTATTCTTGTATAATTAGCTAATAAAGCGCTTAAATGTAATAAATCATTATTATGATCACCTCCTTTCTCTCCTGCTCTCTCAGTCTATC
>NC_137674.1:53866735-53881735 GCF_963989245.1 Nansenia antarctica | reverse complement strand
AGCAGACTGATGTTGTTCATTTCACAAGAATGCAAATTAACACTGTGGTGGAAACCCACACACCACACACACACCACACACACCACTCCCCAGGGAGTGACAGAGGCTCACCAAGACAATGAGAGACAGGGTGTGGAATGGTCTCTCAGCCCAAGGGTGTGTGTGTGTGTGTGTGTGTGTGTGTGCATGAGAGATAGAGAAGAGTGTATGTATATGTGTGTGTGTGTGTGTGTGTGTGTGTGTGTGTGTGTGTGTGTGTGTGTGTGTGTGTGTGTGCGTGCGTGTGCGTGCACAGTGGCTTTCTTCATATTACTACTTGCTAAGAACCTGACTTAAGGCAAACAATAAGACATCCAAACCAGGAACAGTTTGTCTTCTAAACATGACTGATAGTCAGTAACAAGGACAGGGCTATCACACTGGTGCCTCTATTGATACTGTCCCTGTCACAGACTCACAGACACACACACACACACACACACACACACACACACACCCACACAAACCTGCTGGCAATACAAACAAGGGCGAGGTGATATCTTAGAGAGTAACACAGTGATAAAGAGTTGATTTGATGAATCTTTCACTCATGAGTACTGTGAGTACTGTAGCCAAACATGGCTAGTTGATTGTGTGAGAAAAGTCATGCGGTAGAAGAGAACATTGATCAGACTTTGCCCGTCCACTGTGACAGTATTACAGTGCGTAGTTCTGACCCCATAGCCTGAGGATGTTGTCTGTCAAGGCTTGTTGTTGGAACTGTAAACAAGCACACTTCCTGGCTGATTCGGAACGCTTGGCTCCATGTTTACTTCCTGGTGTGTGTTATGACATCATCAGCCAAACCCTTCCATTGCTGATTCCCACTTTGGGAGATTCTAAGCGGGGTCCTGGGGAAGAGCCTTACCCTCAACAACCCTAACCTTTACCCTAAACAACCCTAACCTTTACCCTAAACAACCCTAACATTTACCCTAAACAACCCTAACCTTTACTCTAAACAACCCTAACCTTTACCCTAAACAACCCTAACCTTTACCCTAAACAACCCTAATCTTTACCCTAAACAACCCTGACCTGAACCGTTCTAAATCTCAACACGCTCTGTTATAAAGTAAAGGGACTATTTGGCGTTGGCCAATAGAAAATGAAATGGACACCTTCATTTGCACCACTCTTCCTGATAGAACACTTTGGTCCCAAGTATCCCACTTAGCCACTCCTGTCCTCTAGATCTCAAGTGATTGGATGGGTATATTATTATATTATGATTATATATTATATTATATTATTGTCACCTTCTTAAAATAATGGCTTAAGTCATATTTTCAAGTTTTATATATTTATATATATATATATATATATATATATTATATAATACATTATATTATTAGTATAGGCAATATGGCCAACTTTACACCCGGTCCTATCAGAAGACATGAGGTAGCAGTTAGCAAATGACTCACACCTATCCAACCCTCTCTGATCTACAGGGTTGATCTGGAATTCAGAAATAAAATGTTTAGGGAGTTTCCAGGATATGGGCAAGGACTTCCTGAGAATTACCGGTCACTTCCTGTATATTATTGTGTATTGACGGCACTTCCTGTGTGTCCTGTGATGCACTTCCTGGTGGTTACCTGCTGGAGCCCAGGTCCAGGAGAGAGCTGGCCTTGGACATCCCTGTGGATGGAGAGAACGCCATCGGAGAGGAGAAGCCTGAGAGAGGGAGCGCTGGAGAGAGAGAGAGAGGAGGAGGGAGAGAGAGAGAGGAGGAGGGAGGGAGGGGTAGAGGGAGGGAAAGGGGTGAGGGAAACAGTCTGTGGTTAAAGTTCAACCTTTAGTCAGTGGTTTCAAGAACACTGTGCGAGGTAAACAAACTGTGTGTGTGTGTGTGTGTGTGTGCATAATGTCATTTATTCTATATTATGTGTCCATGGTATCAGCTTTACATGTTCCACTGTGTGCTAGATGTTTTTGTTCTGTGTGTGTGTGTGTGTGTGTGTGTGTGTATGTGTGTGTGTGTGTGTGTGTGTGTGTGTGTGCGCACGTGCATGTGCATGTGTGTGTGTACAGTGTGGCTGCCCTTGAATGTGTGTGCACTGTATCTCTTATCTCCCTGTAGGTAGAGAGACACACACACACACACACACACACACACACACGCACACGCACACGCACACACACACACACACATACACAGACACACACACAGGCAACAGCAGCAAGGTTATTGACACAGACGCTGGAGCTCCCAATGCTGTTACTATCTTACTGGCCTCAGCTACGGCTAAAACACTACCCCTCCAACACCAGAGAGAGAGATTGAGAGAGAGAGAGAGAGAGAGAGAGAGAGAGAGAGAGAGAGAGAGAGAGAGAGAGAGAGAGAGAGACAGAGAGAGAAACAGAGATCTAGAAGAGAGAGAGAGAGAGAGGAGGAGGAGGAGGAGGAGGAGAGAGACAGAGATCAAGAAACAGAGATTGAGAAAGAGAGAGAGAGAGGGAGAGACAGAGAGAGGGGGAGAGAGAGAGAGACAGAAAGAGAGAGAGCGAGAGACAGAGAAACAGAGAGAGACAGAGAGAGAGAGAGAAGGAGGAGTAGAGAGAGACAGAGATAGAGAGACAGAGAGCGAGAGAGAGAAAGAGAAACAGAGATAGAGAGAGAGAGAGAGATAATATCTCTGTGTCCTAAGTGATAGTGAGCAGTGCAGACAGCCACAACACCAGACTGCCAATGACTGCCACCACCTTATCACAGCACATTATCACAGAGCCTCTCTCTAGAAACACACACACACACACACACACACACGTACACGCACAGGCATACACACACATGCATAAACGTATGCATATGCGCACACACGCGTACACACGCGCACACAGGCATACACACACACACACACACACACACACACACGTACACGCGTACACACAAACACACACAGGCATACACAAGCACACACGTACACACAAGCATACACACACGCACACACACTCCCAGGAAAATGTAACTCATCAATTACACACCGCTACAGCGTACATCAGAGCTGAATCCATCACACAGATACACACACTTCACAGAAATGGATTCCACACCTTCACTCCTGCTGCATACAAAACACTCCCACTGACCCCCGAGTCAATGAGATGCATAACCTAAGTGTCTGACTTTAAGAAGATGAGAAGAAAAGCATCTGGCCTCCCATTGGTCGGACAAGAACTGGATTGTTATAGGCTAAGCCAGCGTTTCTCAACCGGGGTGCCGCGGCACACTGGGGCGCCGCCTGGCGTCTTCAGGGGTGCCGTCAAATTATTCTATATTCTGTCTCGCACGCCCCTTTCCCATGTCACAATGTCAATACCGGGTTCAGCGTAAGGTCAGTGTGTCAAAGACATTTCGAGAGCAATGAACAAGCAAACAAGCAGAATCATGGAACATGACGAACTGACAACAGATCATCCATCACAAGCTAGCAAGGATGCTGAATATTTTGTTCGGATGAAAAGTAAGCATAGCTGTCCAGAACAGGTAATGATGAAGTGCGCCAAAGTTTCAGAGAAAGCATTGGAGGCTAGTTACCTCGTAGCCGAAATTGTTGCTAAGGCGAAGAAGCCACACACTATAGCCGAGTCCGTAATATTGCCAGCATGCACAGCAATAGTTAATAAAATGCTAGGCCCACAAGCTGCAAAAGAAATAGCAAAGGTCCCGCTGTCTGACTGTACAATTGGAAGGCAAATCAATGACATCTAAAAGGGTCCTATGTTCCCCGCTCCCGAAAAAGGGTCCGATCGGGCAGGGCAGTCTCGCTCGCCGGCAGAGTGTGGAGGTGGTTGTTCTATATGGATGATCGGTGACATTATTCTCTCGTCCGACTTCGGAAGCTAAGCAGGGTTGGAAAGTTCGGAAAATAACGCACGGTTTCGTTTTCATGCAATACATCCAGACAAGGTCATGCGCGCAGCGGGAGAGAGAGACGCATTTTCTGGCTTAATAACTCTGCATCCCCGGTGTTTACGTTGAATGGACTGGATAGGTGTTTCCAATCAAATGTGGGAATATGAAAATGAATGTGTTCCATAAATTCCCACTTTTGTTCGGTCACTGTGTCATGTTTATACAGCACGGTTACGTGCCTGATGCCTTTGATGCACACTTGCCGCTTTCACTCCCTCCTCTCTCTCTCAATAATAATAATAATAATAATAATAATAATACAACTTGTATTTGTATCAATAGCCGCTGAGTGTGTGTGTGTATGTGTGTGTGTGTGTGTGTGTGTGTGTGTGTGTGTGTGTGTGTGTGTGTGTGTGTGTGTGTGTGTGTGTGTGTGTGTGTGGGGCTGTCTGGGTGATGCAGTGTCGTTTTTGAATAGCTATA
Organism: Nansenia antarctica; assembly: GCF_963989245.1. Taxonomy (NCBI): domain Eukaryota; kingdom Metazoa; phylum Chordata; class Actinopteri; order Argentiniformes; family Microstomatidae; genus Nansenia; species Nansenia antarctica. The sequence continues at coordinate 53,877,351 of NC_137674.1, read as the reverse complement.
TTTTAGACTGGGGTGCCTTGAGATTTTATCGACTTTTGAAGGGTGCCGTGACTGAAAAAAGGTTGAGAAACGCTGGGCTAAGCAATACGGCTACAATTTCCACTAGCCAATCAGAGGACAGATATGGGGGTATTATTACCATATGTAGAATATATAATCCAATCAGATCTATGAAGTGGTCTTGGCAGGTGGTGTGTGTGTGGGGGGGGGGGGGGACAACAACCTGTATGGGCGTGTAGTACCTGATAGAGCCACCGGGGAGGGGGTGAGGAGGTTGGCGTTGCCGTTGAGCAGCCCTGGGGTGCCCAGGGTGGGCATCAGGGGCAGGGTCATTGGCGTTGGCACCATGGAGGGTGCGGTAGCGTTGATGGGCATGGGGGTCAGGAGGGACATGGTTGGCATGCCGATGGACAGGTTTGGCATGGAGCCCATTCCTAGAGGGAGAGCATAGAGAGAGGGGGGAGGGAGGGAGAGGGGAGGGGGAGGGAAAGAGAGAGAGAAAGAGAGAGAGAGAGGGAGAGAGGGAGAGAGGAGAGAGAGAGAGAGAGAGAGAGAGAGAGAGGGAGGGAGAGGGAGAGAGAGGGAAGGAGAAAGAGAGAGAGAAAGAGAGAGAAAGAAAGAGAGAGAGGGCGGGAGGGAGGGAGAGAGAAAGAGAGAGAGAAGGAGACGAGAAAGGGTTAAAGAAGAAGTACCGTTTCAATGGAGGTGTTTCAGGAAGATGTATCTCCACTAGATGTTGTGTGTGTGTGTGTGTGTGTGTGTTGTACCTCACACTCCACCGTCATGTCCCATCGAGACATTCTATTTCTACGGTTCAGTCCAGTGAGGTGTCATACCGTACCGAAGCGTGTTGATGATGTAATCGTGGAGATGGGCAACTGCGTCATGACGATTGGTAGAGATGATGGGAGGCCCCGCCCCTGCAGCTTCAGCTTGATCAGCTTCATGGCGATGGAGAACTCCAGCCTGTCCATCTTCCCATCACTCCCCATGTCAGCCAGGGCCCTGGGGAGGGAGGGAGAGGGGGTGGTGGGGGAGGGAGAGGGATGGGGAGAAATAGGAGGTTATAACACTGTACTGTAGGTTCCAAACAGAGACACACATATCAGTGTCTTGTGATATGCCAGATGGCGTAGGAACATTCTGATCTTACACACACACACACACACACACACACACACACACACACACACACACACACACACACACACACACACACACCACACTGTCTGGATCTTAGATTCCACAACCTTCAGCGGGCAGGGTCTCTGATCACAGCACTGCTCTAATTACAGTACTAGGGCGGGCACACACACACACACACACACGCATACCACACAGCAGCAGTCTAAAAACATTTGTTTACACTGCCCAGGGTGCGGCTGGAGTCTGGACAGGAAGTTAGGGCTCAACAGGAAGTTCGCCATGGGGATGGGGAGGTGTGGGGGGGTCTTTTTGCTCTCCCTCCTCTCAAGACAAACCCGGTGTTGTGTTTGTGACGTTCACTCTCACTGGCTGTTCCTTTAGACCACCGGCCTTCCCCCCTCCTCCCCCCTCCTCCCCCCTCCTCCTCCTCCTCCTCCTCCTCCTCCTCCTGGTCCTAGTCCTGGGAGAGAGCTGCAGCGTTGCAGGCTTTTGCTCCAGCCCAGCCCGGACACACACCTGATTCAGATCATCACAGTTTTTTTGTTTTTCTTTTACGATTGAGTTGATTTGGTCAGTATCAGGTGATAGATATTGCAGCACCGGGCCAGACCAAAACCTGGACCCCCTGTGGTTCTTCAGGAGCAGGGTTGAGTACCACTTATTCAGATGACTGAACCCGTAGCAGTGATATGATGCACACTCACTGAACACTTGTACACTGTACACCTTCTCATTCATTCTGGTGGTGTAATGGTGTGGGGAATGTTTTCTTGGCACACCTTGGGCCTGTTAATACCAATCAATCATCGCCTGAATGCCACAGCCTGAGTATTGTTGCTGACTATGTGCATCCCTTCATGGCCACAATGTACCCATCTTCTCATTCCAGCATGATAAAGCACCATGTCACAAAGCAAAACTTGTCTCAAACCGGTTTCATGAACATGAGAACGAGTGGTAGAATGGGATGATTCTCAGCTTGAACGTGCTCCTGAAAAATCTGCAGGAATTGCGTGATGCAATCATGTCATCATGGACCAAAATCTCAAAGGAATATTTCCAACATCTTGTAGAATCAATGCCAGGAATTGAGGCTGTTTTGAGAGCAAAGGGAGGCCCTACCCAGTATTAGTAGTGTTCCTAATAAAGTGTTCAGTGAGTGTGTATGGGTCTCTATGGGTGATGTGGTCATGTACATGGGTCTCTATGGGTGATGTGGTCATGTACATGGGTCTCTATGGGTGATGTGGTCATGTACATGGGTCTCTATGGGTGATGTGGTCATGTACATTGGTCTCTATGGGTGATGTGGTCATGTACATTGGTCTTTATGAGTGATGTGGTCGTGTACATGGGTCTCTATGAGTGATGTGGTCGTGTCTCCTCACCAGATTTCGGCCAGGATCGGAGGAGGCAGGCCGGACTGGAGGAAGAACCTCCGGGCCTGTTCTCCTAAAGGGACAAAACGTGGTATGGATTTAATTCTGATGTGCAGACAAAGTTGAGCGCACACACACACAAACGCACGCATCTGCGTGCGCACACACACACACACACACACACACACACACACACACACTCACACACTCTCTCTCTCTCACACACACACACACACACACACACACACACACACAGTATGGGGACTTACCTGACACATAGCCAAGGATGGGTGAGAGGGAGTCAAACTGTTTATCATGCTTTCCCCTCTCCTCCGGAGTGATGGCCCACATACTGACTCCACCTAGAGAGAGAGAGAGAGAGAGAGAGAGAGAGAGAGAGAGAGAGAGAGAGAGAGAGAGAGAGAATGAGAAAGGGGTGAGAGAGAGTGAGAGAGGAAGAGGAGAGGAAGAGAGAAATATATATAGTGATAAAGAGATGGAGAGAGCAAAGAGAGAGGAGAGAGCAAAGAGGAGAGAGAGAATGAGAAAGGGGTGAGAGAGAGAAAGAGGAGAGAAAGAGAGAAATATATAGAGAGAAATAAAGAGATAGAAGAGGAGAGAGAGAGACAGAGAGAGAGGGGGGGAGAGAGAGAAGGAGAAAGGGTTGAGAGAGAGGAAGAGGAGAGAAAGAGAGAAATATATATAGATATAGAGATAGAAGAGGAGAGAGCGAAGAGGGGGGAGTGAGACAGAAAAAGGGGGGAGTGAGACAGAGAGGTAGAGAGAGTGAGAGAGAGGGAGAGAGAGAAATGAATAAAACTGGACAAACTGGATACACCAGTGATGATTCAGGATTCGTATGACAAACACGGGCACCTCTATAAACACTGAGACATCAACACAGGGCAGGACTGGACTACAACACTGAAACAAGACCACTACCTCTACAACACTGAAACAAGACCACTACCTCTACAACACTGGAACAAGAACACTACCTCTACAACACTGGAACAAGACCACTACTTCTACAACACTGAAACAAGACTACTACTTCTACAACACTGAAACAAGACCACTACCTCTACAACACTGGAACAAGACCACTACTTCTACAACACTGAAACAAGACTACTACTTCTACAACACTGAAACAAGACCACTACCTCTACAACACTGGAACAAGACCACTACCTCTACAACACTGGAACAAGACCACTACCTCTACAACACTGGAACAAGACCACTACCTCTACAACACTGAAACAAGACCACTACCTCTACAACACTGAAACAAGAAGACTACTTCTAGAACACTGAAACAAGACCACTACTTCTAGGGCTCCTCAACCAGCCTGTGTGTCACCCCATTCCACCCCATTCCAACCAGAAATGAAAAAAGGTCCAGATAAATTCCTCTGTTCAACAGTCATAGAATAATCAATGTGTAAAAGCGCCTGGTCAGCTTCTCCCAGCGAGGGAGTCTCCCATAGAACTTCACGGTTGGCCGCGAATTAAATATGAATTAAATCTGCTTTGTTGTGGGGAACATTTGATTGCTTGATTCTTCAGAGAGAGGAGAAGAAGGAATATATTAGCTTTGGAATCCATAATCTATTCTCCATTACGCTTCATATGAAGTCAAATTAATTAAAATTACTTAATTAAAAAACGTGGTCGTCGGAGTGCAGACCTGCTGAAATAAAATCAGAGTGTTTCATAAGCAGGGCATGGTGCCTTTTCTGCTCACGTGGCCAGGACAGGAAAAACTTTGGGCCCTAGTTGGAGCCTATAGCTAGCTGTCCCTGGTAAGGTCACCTGATCAGGAAAAACACTGGGCCCCTATTCATACGGTAAACCGAAATTCACACTAAAGAGCCAAGCTGAGCTGAGCTAGGCTAGGCTAGGCTAGGGTTTGGCCTGGTTACAGCTTGTTGTCTACCAAGAGCCAGCACAGAATGGTCCAGGTCGGTTCTGTCATGTGTAAAGCCTCTAAGTCCACTGTTTTGGTTGGACTCAGACAGGAGTAATGGAAATGAGGAAGTCAGGAAGAGGCAGATGTGATGGATTCAGACAAGAGTAATCCATGAGGTCTATTTTCAGGGCTTTTTGCAGACCGTACTGATTTATTCACCACCGACAGGAAATACCACTCTCCTACTGATGGAACTTCCTGCCTCACACTAACCAAAACACCCAGGCAGCCTCCGTTGACCACAGGCGCGCGCGTACCCTTTCTCTCTCTCTCCCTCTCTCTCTCCCTCTCTCTCTCTCTTACACACACACATACACACACACACACACACACACACACACACACACACACACACACACGAGGAATGACATAATGGGCCCAAGAGCCTGCAAAAGAACATACTGTAAATAGAACAGACAGACACACGCACACACAAGCACACACACACACACACACACATACACACACACACACAAACACACACACACACATGCACGCCCTAGAAAGTGCGGTACAACAGAATTGGAGTGGAGTACAGTAGGTAGTTGAGGAGAAAGCTGACGCCAAGCGTACAGTGGCACTAACACTGAGGACACACTGCAGGCACTCTATCAAACCTACATTAGTTTCTCTCTTTTTAGAGTGGAGGAAAGTAAGAGTGAAAAGGGGAGCCTGTGTGTGTGTGTGTGTGTGTGTGTGTGTGTGTGTGTGTGTGTGTGCTTGTGTGTGTGTGTGTGTGTAATACAGAGTTATGTTGACCCATGAACTCTTTTCTCCCTGACCCTTCATGAAAATATAAGACATGCCCCGCCATGTCCCCCCCCCACCATGCCTCCCCCCCATCCTCCCTACTTTAAGTCCACCTATCACATACATATCTGCAAGGTCACCTGTTTCATATACAAACACTGCTGTCATGGACAGCTGTTCACCTCAAAGCTTTTGTTTGGTATTACTCCCCTCCCCCCGCCCCCGCCCCCTCATCCCCAAACTCCTCCACGGACTCCTCCCACCTCCCCCCTATCGGCATGGTAACACCTGTTCAGGTAGACGTTTTTCCCCTCAGACATGGGAACAGCAACTCACAGCGTTCTCTCCTCCTCCCCCTCCCCACTTTAAGCCCCGTCAGCAGAAAACCCCCAGCTTGTAGAGAAAAAAAAGAAAAACGAGGGCAAATGTGTGTGAATGTGATTAATCAAGGGCGATTCGGGATTTGAGTCGTTTTCAACGGTGTGTCAGGTCTCTTTTACATGCCTCCGTTAGTCGCCGGTGGAGGAGAGGAGCTAGCTGGAGGAGGAGAGGAGCTAGGTGGAGGAGGAGAGGAGCTAGCTGGAGGAGGGGGGGAGCTAGCTGGAGGAGGAGAGGAGCTAGCTGGAGGAGGAGAGGAGCTAGCTGGAGGAGCAGAGGAGCTAGCTGGAGGAGCAGAGGAGCTAGCTAGAGGAGGGGGGGAGGGGGGGGGCCTGGACAGTGATGAGTATTTGGGACAGCACCAGAGGGAGGGCTCTCCATGGCTGCCTTCTCAGCACTGTGGCTATATTGGGCGTACCGGTGACCACAGCATGCTAACCCAGTGAATGAGCCTCAGAAAAGCCTCTTAGCGTGCAGCGCGCCGCCAAGGAAGCGGAGGAGGAGTCTCCTGTGGGTGGAGAGAGAGAGACACTCCATTGGTTCCACGTGACTGTTCGGTGCGAGGCCCTCAGAGACCTAATGAAGGGCGATAGAACCCCCACTCATTAGCGATAGGTCACGCTGAGGAGAATATGGCCAATGGCAGCAGGCAGCAAGACTCACAACCCACAAGTTGAATTCCAGCCTGATCTTTCACCAACAGAATATGATGGGTTCCACACGGAACACCTTCAGGTTCTTAGGGCGTGTTCGTAAATTCGCTCTGAGAGCGCCGGAGCGTCCACGTGACTGCCTCTTGTCCAATCTAATGACTTGGTCCCATTATGACGTTGAATCCAGTGCGCTCTGGCGAATTTGCGAAAGCAGCCTTAATGAACGACACAGGAGTTCCAATGCGATCAGGGCTTCTATAATAACAGTGCTTCTACACCAACAACACCACCAACAACAACACCACCAACAACAACACCAACAACAACAACACAGGGGTTCTATAACAACAACACAGGGGTTCTATAACAACAACACAGGGCTTCTATAACAACAACAACAACAACACAGGGCTTCTATAACAACAACAAAGGGCTTCTATAACAACAACACAGGGGTTCTATAACAACAACAACAACACAGGGCTTCTATAACAACAACAAAGGGCTTCTATAACAACAACACAGGGCTTCTATAACAACAACAACAACACAGGGCTTCTATAACAACAACAAAGGGCTTCTATAACAACAACACAGGGCTTCTATAACAACAACAACAACACAGGGCTTCTATAACAACAACAAAGGGCTTCTATAACAACAACACAGGGCTTCTATAACAACAACACAGGGGTTCTATAACAACAACACAGGGGTTCTATAACAACAACACAGGGGTTCTATAACAACAACACAGGGGTTCTATAACAACAACACAGGGGTTCTATAACAACAACACAGGGGTTCTATAACAACAAAACAGGGGTTCTATAACAACAACACAGGGGTTCTATAACAACAACACAGGGCTTCTATAACAACAACACAGGGCTTCTATAACAACACAGGGCTTCTATAACAACAACACAGGGCTTCTATAACAACAACACAAGGGTTCTATAACAACAACACAGGGCTTCTATAACAACAACACAGGGGTTCTATAACAACAACACAGGGGCTCTATAACCACAACACAGGGCTTCTATAACAACACAGGGCTTCTATAACAACAACACAGGGTTCTATAACAACAACACAAGGGTTCTATAACAACAACACAAGGGTTCTATAACAACAACACAGGGCTTCTATAACAACACAGGGCTTCTATAACAACAACACAGGGCTTCTATAACAACACAGGGCTTCTATAACAACAACACAGGGCTTCTATAACAACAACACAGGGCTTCTATAACAACAACACAGGGCTTCTATAACAACAACACAGGGCTTCTATAACAACACAGGGCTTCTATAACAACAACACAGGGCTTCTATAACAACACAGGGCTTCTATAACAACAACACAGGGCTTCTATAACAACAACACAGGGCTTCTATAACAACAACACAGGGGTTCTATAACAACAACACAGGGCTTCTATAACAACAACACAGGGGCTCTATAACCACAACACAGGGGCTCTATAACAACAACACAGGGCTTCTATAACAACAACAACAACACAGGGCTTCTATAACAACAACAACACAGGGCTTCTATAACCACAACACAGGGCTTCTATAACAACAACAACAACACAGGGCTTCTATAACAACAACAACACAGGGCTTCTATAACAACAACACAGGGCTTCTATAACAACAACAACACAGGGCTTCTATAACAACAACAACACAGGGCTTCTATAACAACAACACAGGGCTTCTATAACAACAACACAGGGCTTCTATAACAACAACACAGGGCTTCTATAACAACAACACAGGGCTTCTATAACAACAACAACACAGGGCTTCTATAACAACAACACAGGGCTTCTATAACAACAATACAACACACAGGTTTGCTTCAGAGGCTGCAGGGTTTCCATACTCCCTGCTCCCGCAGGTTGTAGTCTAGGAGACTCTGCCCGACAAAAACCCAGGTCCCAAACCCATCTCTCTCAGGAGCAGAGGGGTGGAGAATGTCTCTCAGGAGCAGAGGGGTGGAGAATGTCTCTCAGGAGCAGAGGGTAGGAGAAGGTCTCTCAGGAGCAGAGGGGAGGAGAAGTGTACGGCTGCATCCTGCACTATTTACACATCAAACAAGCTCGCCACCGAGCAGGATATGATCCAGGCGCTGGGGAGCTAACGGATTAGATGGGCGGTAATCACGTCGTCACGCAGCTGCCTCTAGGAACGTATCCTGGCACAGGTCTAGCTTTAACGTGGCCTGGGGTGGTCCAGTGGTCTAGCTTTAACGTGGCCTGGGGTGGTCCAGTGGTCTAGCATCGCAGCCGAGGGTGGTCCAGTGGTCTAGCACAGCGGTCTGGGGTGGTCCAGTGGTCTAGCACCGTGGCCTGGGGTGGTCCAGTGGTCTAGCACCGTGGCCTGGGGTGGTCCAGTGGTCTAGCACCGTGGCCTGGGGTGGTCCAGTGGTCTAGCACCGTGGCCTGGGGTGGTCCAGTGGTCTAGCATCATGGCCTGGGGTGGTCCAGTGGCCTAGCACCGTGGCCTGGGGTGATCCAGTGGTCTAGCACCATGACCTACAGTGCACACATACGCCCATGTTGGCATGGGTTCTAATCTTCCTTACTTTCCTGTCTATCTTCACTATCTCTAAAAAAAAGAAAATAGTGGGCCCGCCCCACTCAAAAAAGAACCATTAAAAAAATCATTTTAAAAAGAAGTTTAGTTTTAGTTGCCACTGGCCAGTGTCAAATGCTGAAGCGATGGTGTCCACCTATGTTAGGAACGAAACAACTTCAGCTTATGAGTTCTGGGATGTTAGGGGCTCTGGAGCTGGACATTATGCATGCACGTACACAGACTCAGACTCAGACTCAGACTCAGACTCAGACTCAGACTCAGACTCAGACTCAGACTCAGACTCAGACTCAGACTCAGACTCAGACTCAGACTCAGACAGACAGACAGACAGACACCAACTCGTCTTCAACCCCAAATCAACTGAGCTAGATATATGCTGTAGCATAAACCGCAGTCATAGCATTGTACATTTTTTTACAAGAAGTAGCCTACCCTTACTTACACACACACACACACACACACACACACACACACACACACACACACACACATACATACACACACACACACAACAAGTGATTCTTGGACATACAAACTTCAATAAGGTCATCTTGGAGGAGTCGAGAGAGTCAGATCAAAGTTATGGTCTCTTCTCTTGGTTCGATGGAGTCTGAAGCTTTGCTTTACTACTCGATCAATATTTCATTAACACACCACAGAGAACAGATGCGAATGAAAGAAGCCCATCTTCACTGCACTGCACTGTTAATGGCCAGCGGCCGCACACACACACACACACACACACACACACACACACATACACACGTGTTTGTGTGTCTGTGTGTGTGTGTGTGTGTGTGTGTGTGTGTTTGTGTCTGTATTTGGTATGTGTGTGTGTGTGTGTTTCTGTTTGGTGAGTGTGTGTGAGTGTGTGTGTGTGTGTGTGTGTGTGTGTGTGTGTGTGTGTGTGTGTGTGTGTGTGTACTTTGTGCCCTGGAGTGCAAGAGAGCGCTGAGACAGAAATTGGATTCCAACACACAACAGCAGAACTATCGGTTGATCTGTCTCTCCCTCTCTCCCTCTCTCCTTCTCTCCCACTATCTTGCCATCCATCTCGGTCATAACATCCTTGTTCATTTCCTACTGGGAGAGACAGCTCTGGGCAGCACAAAGACACACACATCAAGAGCACATGCGCAGACGGGTTGATCACACACACACACACACACACACACACACACACACACACACACACACACACACACACACAGAGCGTATGAACACACGGGTTGATCACTCACACACACACGGACACAGACACACACACACACACACAGTCACACAGAGCTGTGGTCTTACCATTCATGGCTGCAGGTGGGGAGTGCAGGCAGAGGGAGGTCCTCTCAGCTGGCTAGCTCACAGACATCTGCAGAGAGAGAGAGAGAGAGAGAGAGAGAGAGAGAGAGAGAGAGAGAGAGAGAGAGAGAGAGAGAGAGAGAGAGGAGTGTGAGTATGTGTGCAAGGAAAACAGCGAGGAGGGAGAGGGAGAGAGTGTGAGAGAGAGGGCGAGAATCACATCTTCCTATTATCAATGCAAAGAGGGCAGAAAGAGAGGGGCTTACTACCAAAAACGAGGGAGGGAGGTGGAGAAGAGGAGGAGAAATAGATAGCGAGGAGGGAGAAGAGGAGGAGGAGAAATAGAGAGCAAGGAGGGGGAGAGACGGGGGACAAAATGACAGAGAGAGAGATTAGGGTAGAGTAGAAGGAGGAGGGGGT
>NC_137674.1:53819235-53861735 GCF_963989245.1 Nansenia antarctica | reverse complement strand
GACCGACACAGCCATCGCTTGTACACCAAAATAGATATCTATATATATTGTTTCCTCCACGCAAATAGGTCTCCTCGTTTATTAAAAGTAAAGGGACACGCTTTTATACATTCTAGTCGGCAATTCTCTTATGAATTATATTCCCAATAAGCCTTACCTTTCAGATGTCAGTGAAACAGCAGCTTAGATAAACTCCGGTTATCCTTTTTTCGGAATATCCGTTTTGAACGAGGTTATTTATTCATTCCCAAATGAAGCTTATGGTGTTTAAACCTGTTGCGTTAACCTCCATCAGGGAGCGTGTCGCCAGATGATAAGAAGCACCTCCGCTGCACGGAGCGCTGACGTCCTCTCTCGATCGGTGGGAGGAGAGACCCATAAAGGGCGGAGGAGGAACGGGAAATGGGCGTCGCTATTAGCCGGCTCCTGCTCCAATGTGCTCCATCTGGGCATGCCCGGCTAAAGGCATCTGCAATTCTGCATGGCTATTCCCTTAACATTTCAACCGTACGCATTCAAGGTCAGGACATAGTACTACCCACTCCAAACAATTACCAGGGAAGGTATTTGCACTTGGCAAAACTAAAGGCTATTGGCCAAGACGAGCATTTGTGTGTGCATGTGTGTTTGTGCCCACTATATTTCTACCTGCGGCGCCCAATATGAATCAATCCATTGACTAGAAGCCCCTGTGGACACTCTCTGCTCTCTGCTGCTCCCTACCGGCAGGACATGGAACAGCAGTTGAGTTCACTCATCCTGGCCACAGACATGAGTTATTCACAAACAAAACAAAACAAACAATGCTTTAATTGTTAGAAAGTGATATAAGCCACAAAGGAATCAAAAGGAACACACACAAACCGGTACTACCTATATGTCATTTCATATACCACAAACCTATTCACATTTCATAAAGCGTCTTTGAGTGTCTAGAAAAGTGCTATAATAATAATAATAATAATTATCATTATTATTATTATTATTATTATATTGTGTTTATCAGGCTGTTTGCTCAGCTGGCCCCACATATCAAGAAAAACAAACAAGTGGACGCGGCTGACAGAATAACCGATGTTATACTAATTGGTTGTGGTTAGGGCTAGGGTCAGTTTTACAATTACCTTAACATTTTTGGCATTTAGCAGACGTCTTTATCCAAAGCGACTTACGACAAATACATGTGACTAAGTAAAGTAAAGTAATTTAACCGTCAGTTATCACAAGAAAAAGGAATCTATGCTAGGACCAGGAGGCATTTTTGCAGTGGCGGCTGGTGATAAAAATGTAGGTGGGGCACAGGTTATGGGGGCATGCTCCACGGGGAGGAATATCAACTTTAAAATCTGGATTTACAGTCGATTTTAGCATGAGAATATATATATAACTTAATTATTTTTATATATAACTTATTAAAGGGCAAACTGCAAACACAACAAAAGTATAATGCACAACAACTGACAAATCAACTGGAATAGTCTTTGTTAGCAGAGTAGACCTAATGTTAACAGAATGGACTTATCCCCTTTGTCTATCTGTGCAGCGGTAAGGTGAATAATTCTAGCAGTACTGTCCAGACAGTTGTCTTGTTTAGCCATTCAACTAGGCATTATTTATTCAATGGAGAAAGACATGGAACACAATGCAATTGTGATAATAAATGCGTTATTTGTTACTTCTTTAATTAAATTAAAGTGTACCTTTCTATTATCATACAATATTTCCTTGAACATGTAAACTCTATAATCATACAGTTGTCTTTCTATTAGTTGTCTCTGTCATACTGAATTGTTTGTTATCATCCTGAACTATCTCTGTTGCTCACCTCACCTCAGTTCTGTCTCTATTGCTCTCCTCTCCTGTTGTCTGTCTCTCTGTTGCTCTCCTCTCCTGTTGTCTGTCTCTCTGTTGCTCTCCTCTCCTGTTGTCTGTCTCTCTGTTGCTCTCCTCTCCTGTTGTCTGTCTCTCTGTTGCTCTCCTCTCCTGTTGTCTGTCTCTCTGTTGCTCTCCTCTCCTGTTGTCTGTCTCTCTGTTGCTCTCCTCTCCTGTTGTCTCTCGCTGTTGCTCTCCTCTCCTGTTGTCTCTCGCTGTTGCTCTCCTCTCCTGTTGTCTGTCTCTCTGTTGCTCTCCTCTCCTGTTGTCTGTCCGAATATCGGTTGTTAAGTCGCGACGTGTTTCCGGGTCCAAAGTTGGCTGAGGCGCTGTCTTCGAAATGCCGCAATAATAATAATAATTAATTATATTTATATAGCGCTTTTCCGAGGTTCAAATACCCTGACAATATGGGGAAAATGGGAAAGTGCTGTGTCCCTTGTTGTATGAATAGATCAGTCTAAAAAACGATTAAACTGTCATTCTACCGCTGTAGTACACTGGTACTCTGGTGCGGAGAATTTCTGGTTTGGAGCCGGAAATGGCAAAACGTCACGTTTGACGTCAGACTTAACAACCGGATATTCAGGGCTCTCAAGTCTCACGCATTTTTAAAACTGTAAATAAACATAAGAGTACAATTACTGTAATGCTCAAAACTATACTGTTACACTTTCAACATCAACAGTATGTAGCCAACATATAATATCAATATAGCAATACAAATACAGCTCCAAAATATTTATACTTAAATAATATAAGCTATGTATTTATAAACATATACATTATACATTGTAGTTAAGCAAGAAAATAAAAGGCAAACTTACAAGCAAAGCCTTTTCCAGGGCAAGAATGTAAACAATGAGATTCTCCGGAGCTCTTTCTCTCAGCTAGCTGCTGCTACGAGTTACTATCACGTCTGAACAGTGTGCTCACGTCATGTGACTAAACAAAGCCGATATCCAATGAATAAAGGCAGTAACGAATGTAATGTCATAAAATGTCCACTAGATGTCTCCAAAATGAAAACCTAAGAAACCATGACACTACCCCTAGTGGTAGTGGCCCTAGGCTGCAGCCTAGGTAAGCCTATAATCTGCGCATGCTCGGGGCGCATTTTTTCGGGAAATAGGAGACAGCCAATTGGAGCGCTGCTACAGCTCACGTGTAAGCCAAAAGTATTTGGCCTGCCATAGACTTGCATTCGGCCGGCGCCCCGACTCCTCCCCTATGTATTTTCACAGTGAATTTTACACACACACAGATGTGGAAGTGGGGCTGCTTTGGAAGGTGGAGCGGCGCTGTCATGCCAAATCGTGTGCACTGCCAAATCGTGTGCACTGGCCATCAGCGCGTCACGACCTAACGCGTCACGACCAGCTGGCACGCGTCACGACCAGCTGGCGACTGTGACGCGTCAGTCTAGTGTTTTTGAAACCTCCGTTTTGGCCGCCATTAGCGAAAAGCTTTAATTTGGCTCTACAAGTGTTAATATTTCATTTTATGAAGTTTTAATATGTTTTCAGGCGAGAAAGTAACCATATATATTCACAAAATGTATCCGGTTTATCAAAATAACCCTTATATCTATCTGATCTGACGGTTTTTTTCACAACGTTATTACTTGTCACTTTAAGCCCAGGAGGGAGTTAGCGATTAGCGATGTTTAGCTTAGCTTAGTTTAACAGAAGTATCTTCACTTTTAACATGACTTCCCGTGGTCGTAGAGGGCTGGTCGACGGCTTAAAATGACCGTGTAGACCTGTAGACCTTATCCAGCTATAGTCTTGTGTTTCTACCCCGGGCATAGCCGGTGTTATTCACGGACAAACACTCCTGTTAGAGTGGTTCTAGTACACTGGACATAGGTAACACATAGAGAGGCTTCTCCTCTCTCTCTCCATCCTACACCCACCCTGCCTTCTCTCTCTCTCTCCATCCTACACCCACCCTGCCTTCTCCTCTCTCCATCCTACACCTACCCTGCCTTCTCTCTCTCTCCATCCTACACCTACCCTGCCTTCTCTCTCTCTCCATCCTACACCCAGAGGCGCCCCGTCCATAGAGGCAACCAAGGCAATTGCTTGGGGCTGTCATGCCAAATCGTGTGCACTGCCAAATCGTGTGCACGCGTCACGACCTAACGCGTCACGACCAGCTGGCACGCGTCACGACCAGCTGGCGACTGTGACGCGTCAGTCTAGTGTTTTTGAAACCTCCGTTTAGCGAAAAGCTTTAATTTGGCTCTACAAGTGTTAATATGTCATTTTATGAAGTTTTAATATGTTTTCAGGCGAGAAAGTAACCATATATATTCACAAAATGTATCCGGCTTATCAAAATAACCCTTATATCTATCTGATCTGACGGTTTTTTTCACAACGTTATTACTTGTCACTTTAACACTACGACCGCCGCGGATCGCGACCTTATTCAATCGCGATGAGGTGTGATTCAGCACTATGATAGTTTAACATAGAGAAGAGTGTACTGACGCACAAAGATCGCTGGAGGGCGATGTCACACAAGGCCGTCTGCCAGGCTCCGACGCCTTTTCCCAGAATGCATTTCGCACCGGCAAGCAGAAGGCGTTTTGAATCCTCCATTTTCTTTCAAAAAAAAAATGCTGTGATTTTGCCTTTACAAGTGTTACCATGTCATTTTATGAAGTTTTAATATGTTTTCAGGTGAGAAAGTACCAATATATATTCTCAAAATGTGTCCAGTTTATCAAAATAACCCGTATATCTCCTCTGACGATTTTCGTCGTCGAATTCGCTAGCATGCGTTCGTAAATTTGCCCTGGAAATCTGGTTAGCACCCATGGAATGCCTCTTGTCCAATCAAATTACCTGGTCCCTTTATGACGTTGAACCCGGTGTGCGCTCCGGCGCTCTCATAGCGAATTTACGAACGCACCCTGCGGTTTCACTTTCAAGATCTAATTTTTTTGCATTGGAAAACACTTACAGAGTGAACTGTCATAATGAAAACATGACAAAGCCATTTGACTATCTTGTTCATAAACAATGGTGTCAGGACTTTTCATTTTGATGACACTGACAACTGTTGTGCAAATGTTAATAGTGATGTGAGAAATGCACCAAAGCGACTGAGAAAACTGTATTATACACAACAGTGTTGTGTTGTGTATATGTGAGTGAGACTGTGGTCTACAGTGATATACAGAAAAAACATTATATACAATATTATACATATATTTTTGTTGTCAGGACTTGTTTAGTTATTGTCATTTCGCAGAGTCACCTCAATAAAGCAAATGAACAAATGGAACATTTGCGAACAGTTCTGTAACAAAACGCTGTTACTTTTCCTCACACATGTGTAAGTGGAAATCCTGTGGTCCTCGCAAATAAACCAGAATAACTCGTTTCTAAAGTCAGTTCCATTCACTTGATATAATGGTTGAAGCATGGGGGATGGTAATCTAAATTCAAAGGATCTAAAACAATTGTGGCTTGTTTTTCCAATGAAGCCAACAAGGTCTTTGAATTTAGCCCTGCCATGACTAATCTCAAGTATATTGCAGGCAATAGACCTCCATTTATCCCTATACTTGTAGGGCAACTTAGAAACAATAAGCCTGAGGTTTGATGGGCTATCAAGCTCTTCCAGATAGTGCAAGTCTTGCATGGCATTGTTGCATCCTCTCAAATACAGTGCATAGGCCTGTAGTGACTTTCCATCTTCAGCCTTTATGCTTGGCCAGTTCAAGGCTTTATTTATATATATAATAACGTATGCATGTATGTAACGAGACTGCGGGAGTTTTCATTACTAACGAATGAAAGTTGATTATTATTATTAAAAAATAACTGTAATATATATTGCAATGTTGTCCCTTTCACACATAGTTCCAAGTAATTTCCTTGGAATCCCAAGCTGTGTTGACCAGGTATCGAGACACAACAGCAGGGGAGGGGTGGGGGAAGGGAGGGGAGGGAGGGGTTACATCCCTCTGTAGAACATCTTCTATCTAATCGGCGCACTGTGCTAAAATGCAATGCAAACAAAACAACACAGGACAGACAGCAGTGCAGTGATGCGTTTTATATTATATTCTTTGAACAACAGAACGGGACAGGCGCCAGAAACTGCCATAATATACCATACATATATCTGCCATATATCGTACCTCCGTTTTATATTGAGAAATATGATGATAAATACATATAGGGCGGAGGTATGCTATGTGGTGTGTGGCTAGATATTTTCATGTAGCACTGTGACTGCGGGGGAACCCGATGTCTTTGTTCATTGATCGGAAACGATCGAGACACGGATCGGAAACGATCAACCCTCCCCCCATCAAGCGCATGTCTTATTGAGTCAACACGAGTTGACTCGCTGGAACGAGACAGACTGATACACACCACACCTCTGCCATATCATACATCGGTCCCACATGTATTTATTTACCATCATATTTTTCAATATAAAACGGTATGATATGGCAGATATATATGGTAGCCTACATTGCAGTCGTCCCGCAGTTCTAGTAGATCGCCGACATCATGTTATTTGATGTACATTTCACGGCAAGATAATTCCGATTTGTGGCAAACACCCAACAATTGTTCGTTCACTAAACATTATAACATGAACACAGTTATAGCACCAGTTCCTAGCACCTAGTTTCCTAGCACCAGGGGAGCCCCCCCTCCCAAATTTCGTTGTTTGGTACCTGTACTATATCAATGACAAATAAAGACCATTCATTCATTCATTCATTCATTCAAACAATGACAGTTACAGTCTCGCTCAAACTGTAGCGAGATTAGGAGACTACTAATTGAGAAAAAGAAAAGAAAATACATGAAAGAAAGGAGAGAAAGAGTACAGAATGATAAATCCGCTAATGTGTGTAATGAAAAGTGTGACAATGTTGAAAGACATGATGTCATAATCAAAATATAAAACCTGGTTGGATAAAATAAGATTCTGTTGTGATTGTGTTGACATTGTTGTGATGTCAAAAGAGATCTTGGTTATGTAATGTGTAAAGTGGAGAGGAGATTGATCGGAACTGCGGGAGTTTTCATTACTAACGAATGATGGTTGATTATTATTATACAAAAATAATAGTAATAAATATTGCAATATTGTGTTATCATAGTTATGAGCTTCACAGTGATAACGTCTGTTTATTTGTCGTGAACTTCACGCCGGCCGTGCCCGTAACATCAGCAGACAATCGACTGCTGTAAGCTTGTAAGCGTTGAAACCTGCTTGGCAGCTTTGAAACCCGCTTGGCAGCTTTGAAACCCGCTTGGCTCGCTCATGAATTGGCAGCTATTGTTTGCTAATGGGAAACGATCAATAAGATTACCCTCCCCCGTGTATCAACCATCAAGTGATTGTAACTCACTTTAGAAACTAGTTCTTAGCCTACACGTTTCTTTGTCAAATACATGCTCTGCATGTTTCTCTAAAATGCATAAAGTTCCTATAAGCAGAGAAGTGGGGAAATTATTAGAGCAATCTGATGAAGCTTGAGTCAGCTGAGAACGAACTATGGAACAGATTAAATGCTATATATGGAGAGGAGATTGATTGAGACTGCGGGAGCTTTACTAATGAATGAAAGTTGATTATCATTATTAAAAAAGAATAGTAATACATATTGCAATATTGTGTTATCATAGTTATGAGCTTCACACAGTCTGTTTATTTGTCGTGAACTTCACGCCGGCCCTAACATCAGCAGACACATGAACACAGTGAGGATTCAAACCAACAAAAATAATTAATACACATCATTTCATTTATAATGTGCAGTAAACAAACAAAATAATGTATACTCTCTGCAATTGGCTACTATACAATGGTGCCAAAATCAACTATCCAAATATGAATCTGCGTATATCTATGTACAACCTTGATTGAACCAAGATTCATAGACAGATTGTCCCTTTTGCATATCATCATAATAGGCATTCGTGTCATCATGTTCTTTACACATTACATAACCAAGATTTATTTTGCAATCACAACAATGTCAACACAATCACAACAGAATCTTATTTAATCCAATCAGGTTGTATATATAATCTATATATATAATCTATATATTGGTTTCAATATACCTCCATAGCAGTCTACAGTCTAATTTAGCTATATATATATAATTACATTATGAGAACATCAGTATTTTTACGCCTTTGGTTGTATTGTCTGAACGAACATTGATTGGGAGACATACTGTACAGTTTATCATTTTCATAACTGTCTGCACATATACATATCTTATTTTGATTGTTATTGTAGCCTATATATAAACACAAATATCAGTCTTATGCACTGTGTCTCATTCAGCACTGAAGCCTGAATTTGAGCACAGTGTGTGCCCCCTTGCTACCTCTGCTGATATAAAAGAGAATTGCAGGCTTGGAGAAAAAGATGGCAGCCACAAATACACAGACACACACAGAAATACTGCTAAAACGCTTTATACTAACTCGATTTTGAAAATGTAAAAATGCTGGGTGGTAGAACGCACATATCTAGGAAAAGTCATGAAAGGAGGGTCCTGAAATGTGATCGAGTGCAAAGGTAGAATTTTTTTTGTACTCACTGGTGCTGTTTAACACCTCACGGCTGTTCTAGTGTTAAGCCCAGGAGGGAGTTAGCGATTAGCGATGTTTAGCTTAGCTTAGTTTAACAGAAGTATCTTCACTTTTAACATGACTTCCCGTGGTCGTAGAGGGCTGGTCGACGGCTTAAAATGACCGTGTAGACCTGTAGACCTTATCCAGCTATAGTCTTGTGTTTCTACCCCGGGCATAGCCGGTGTTATTCACGGACAAACACTCCTGTTAGAGTGGTCTGATCAGCAGATCATTTTCTCATAAAGTTGCAAACGCAACTCAGCAATTCAACTTAATTAAAAAAATGCGCGTTTCGTTCAAGATCCATTAGAGTAGGACATGTACAGTTCTATATCGTGGAGCTCCGCCCCATAGGGGAGCTCTGCTCCTATTGGTTTACCCGCTACCTAAAGTAGCCAATGACTGAATTTTTCAATGCCTGCGCCCGCCTGGGGTGCTATATAAAGGGGTGTACTTCGCTACCTCATTCTCCCAAAAAGTTCAGCACGGGTTTATATCTGAAGACTGAGAAGGACGACTACTAAGACTGGAGAACCCGCCAGACTTTTCCCTTCAAGATATGGATCGTCCGCCGCCTATGGAGAAGTTCCTCCTGGACGCCTGCCGCTGCGACTTCCGAGCAGCGGAGGACACTTTTCAGCGGAGGAGACTTTTCCCTTCAGCGATGGATCGTCCGCCGCCGACCACGAAGAAGTTCCTCCGGGACACCTGCCGCTGCGATTTCCTAGCAGCGGAGGACAAGCACGACTTCTGCCACGTCTGCCTCGGCCCCGAACATGCCGAGGCGGCGTTGGTCGCCTCCCCCAGCTGCCTCCCCTTCCACCTCCTTTCCGTCGCGGAAAGGCGAAAGGGGATGGCCTGGATCAAGGAGAGCGTTTTCCCCTGGCGGGCGCTATCTCGGGGATGCTATCCGACTCGAATAGCTCTGCCGATGATGCGTCCGGACAGGCCCCAGAGCGGCGTTCTGGGCAGGCACCTCCCCAAGTAGGGATGGTCCCGCCCGCTCAGCCGGCCCTGACACCACGCCGCCCTCACCCAGCTGAGTGGTCGGTGCCGGTGTCAGAATCAGAAAGCTCTGATGAGCTCGGTGCGCAGGCGGCGGCGAATAACATCGCCGTGTTTAACGCCGCCATTGCGAAGATCACCACAGACCGACCCAACGGTCTGTCTGCAGCGGAGGCGGAGTTTCTGAGCAAACTCAGTGCCGCGACGACACGAGGCGTTATTACATCAAAAACCCCTCCATGTCTATCAAGACCTGGCCCAGCTCATGAGCGTGCGGCCGGTTCTTTGATTATCAGGCATAATAAACCTGCGTCAATAAAGAGCATTGTTACACATAACAAACACTCTTTACAGACGGTAAGTCAGACGGTAAATCCCTAAGGAGGATTTTCCATGGTATCTACCAGAGCGGAGACCCACCTGCCTTGTCAGAGTGTGGTCGAATCGCTACCGGTTAGAAACGAAGCGGAGACTAGCCCAGCTTACCGGCGTGTGGCCAGCTCTCTGCCTAGCAGACTTACCCCTATCACGACACGAGGCGGTATTTACATCAAAAACCCCTCCATGTCTATTCAAGACCTGGCCCAGCTCATGAGCGTGCGGCCGGTTCTTTGATTATCAGGCATAATAAACCTGCGTCAATAAAGAACATTGTTACACATAACAAACACTCTTTACAGACGGTAAGTCAGACGGTAAATCCCTAAGGAGGATTTCCCATGGTATCTACCGGAGCGGAGACCCACCTGCCTTGTCAGAGTGTGGTCGAATCGCTACCGGTTAGAAACGAAGCGGAGACTAGCCCAGCTTACCGGCGTGTGGCCAGCTCTCTGCCTAGCAGACTTACCCCTATCACGACACGAGGCGGTATTTACATCAAAAACCCCTCCATGTCTATTCAAGACCTGGCCCAGCTCATGAGCGTGCGGCCGGTTCTTTGATTATCAGGCATAATAAACCTGCGTCAATAAAGAACATTGTTACACATAACAAACACTCTTTACAGACGGTAAGTCAGACGGTAAATCCCTAAGGAGGATTTCCCATGGTATCTACCGGAGCGGAGACCCACCTGCCTTGTCAGAGTGTGGTCGAATCGCTACCGGTTAGAAACGAAGCGGAGACTAGCCCAGCTTACCGGCGTGTGGCCAGCTCTCTGCCTAGCGGACTTACCCCTATCACGACACGAGGCGGTATTTACATCAAAAACCCCTCCATGTCTATTCAAGACCTGGCCCAGCTCATGAGCGTGCGGCCGGTTCTTTGATTATCAGGCATAATAAACCTGCGTCAATAAAGAGCATTGTTTCACATAACAAACACTCTTTACAGACGGTAAGTCAGACGGTAAATCCCTAAGGAGGATTTTCCATGGTATCTACCGGAGCGGAGACCCACCTGCCTTGTCAGAGTGTGGTCGAATCGCTACCGGTTAGAAACGAAGCGGAGACTAGCCCAGCTTACCGGCGTGTGGCCAGCTCTCTGCCTAGCGGACTTACCCCTATCACGACACGAGGCGGTATTTACATCAAAAACCCCTCCATGTCTATCAAGACCTGGCCCAGCTCATGAGCGTGCGGCCGGTTCTTTGATTATCAGGCATAATAAACCTGCGTCAATAAAGAGCATTGTTACACATAACAAACACTCTTTACAGACGGCAGCCCATCCCTTTTCGAAATGACCCCACCTTGGGCTGTGCCATCTCCTCGGTGGGCAGCGGCGGCTGGGGTCATACAGAAATTCAAGCTTTTTCTGTCGACTGCACCACAACAGACGGCCCAGCCGCTGTCGTTGCTTTATGCAGAATGACTAGAAGGGACAGGTATTCTGTCGGGCTGGCTTGACAGGACATTGAGGAGGGGATATGCACTACAGTTCATTCAGCCTCCTCCGCCCTTCAGGGGCGTGAGAGAGACTGTTTTTTGTCCTGCCCGATAAAGACACGTGCGCTCCGGGAGGAGATTACGAATCTCCTAACAAAGGGCGCAGTGACATTGGTTCCGAGGGACCAGTGGGACATGAGATGGTACTCCCCGTATTTCCTTGTCCCAAAGAATTCGGGAGACATGAGACCCATACTAGATTTCAGGGTCCTCAACGAGAGAGTGGCGAAACGCCCCTTTCGTAGATACCTGAGGGTCGCGTATTTCGTGTGCCAATCACAGAGTGGCACAGGAAATTCCTACGTTTTGTTTTCCAAGGGAAGGTTTACGAGTACACGCGCCTGCCCTTCGGGTACGCGCTTGCTCCTCGTTTTTTCTCCAAATGCGTGCAGACAGCACTCGAACCACTGAGGCGTAACGAGATACGCATAATATGCGGATCTCGACGACCTACTGGTCTTGGCCCAATGCCCAAATCGAGCCATTCGGGACGCAACCTCACTGGTGCAGCGCCTCACTCAGCTGGGGTTAGCTGTAAACCAGTGGCGGCTGGTGCTAAAATTTTTGGGTGGGGCACAGCAGTGTGGCGGGGGGGTCCTCTTTCGCCCGCGCAGCGCGCGTTTTTTTTTCGCGTGCACGGTTTTTTCCCGCGTGCACGCGCATAAACACGCACTGGCGTTACAACCATTGTATAATTTCAACTTTCACCCTTAAAATGACCGTGTGGGCCATGGAGAAGTTACCCTGTCAACTACAGACACTGAGGTGGAAGAGTGACCGGTCTATGGACGTCGGTACGGTCCAATACCCAGTGTCAGACAAGGAGGAAGTCTAGTCAACAAGGCTAGTACAGGCCTCACAGCTACACTCAGGTTAATAAAGGTAGCAGATGAATATGTGTACTATGTGTCTGTGTGACATGGCTACATCAATGAGCAGAGATGAATGCTGCAGTCAGTAGTACAGTACTATCTATTTCATAGACACATGATGGATGATGATGGAGAGTGATGGTGGTCAACACATCACAGCAGGTCAACACATTCAATGATGTATCACAACCAGACCATGTCAGAAACACAACCAGACCATGTCAGAAACACAACCAGACCATGTCAGAAACACAACCAGACCATGACTGTAACACAACCAGACCATGTCTGTAACACAACCAGACCATGTCAGTAACACAACCAGACCATGTCAGAAACACAACCAGACCATGTCAGAAACACAACCAGACCATGTCAGAAACACAACAATGCATCAGCTGAGTTAAAGAAAACCAACTCTTACCTTTGATGACAGAACATGAGCCGTGTTTACCCGTACCTCCGCCTTGCTCCGCGCATATTGCTATGAATAGTTCGAAGATAGGTGCTTGCACGTTAGGTGCGAGGCTGCTTGGTTAACCCATTAGCGGGAACATTATTAGTTGCACAAAATAGGCTGATTTAATTGACCATGAACATCAGAGACAGACATTACGAATGTTCATTTAAAATACTCCGGAAGCCCGAAGTCCGGAAAACCGGAAGTCGGGAGTCCTCAGCATAATGCATTGTCTGCAATACAACAGGAGATTCAGGAGGACGCACATTTGTGCGCCCTGGCCAAGAAATAGAGACAGCCAATTGGAGCGCTGCTACAGCTCACGTGTAAACGAAAAGTATTCGTCCTGGCATAGACATCCATTGACCGGCGCCCCCGCGTTCTCCCCTATGTATTTTAACAGTGAGTTTTACACACACACACACACACACACACACACACACACACAGATAAAAATGTTTATTGTATTGGAGGATTTTTAATGAATGCTGATAGGCGCCGACAGAATGTCAGCCGCATTTTGTGAATAAACAATGTTTATTTTAAAAAAAAACTTTTTTTGTGAAGGTGGGGGCGGCGCCCCAGCGCCCTCTATCGGCCAGCCGCCACTGCTGTAAACTGGACAGAGAGTGCTCCGTGGCCGGCTCAACAGTTTTCCTATCTAGGCATTCAGTTGGATACTGCCGAGATGAGGGCCAGTTTATCGGCACCACGGAGAGCGACACTGACGTCAGCTCCCTGGGTGTGTCGAGTGACAAATACAATCACCGCTCTGTCAAGGATGTCCTTACTAGGACTGAGGTCTGCAGCCCATGTAGTGGTCCCCTTAGGCCTGTTACACATGCGCAGACTGCAGAGGCGGTTCGCACGACTGCGACGGGTTCCAGTGAGAACGCCGTCGCAAGTTGATTGTAATACAGAGATCGGTCAAAACCGACCTGAGCTACTGGAGAGACCCGCGCGTCATCGCGCGCGGAGTTGCCTGAGTTCGCTGAAAGCTCTCCACATTCCAGGTCTGCTCAACGAAGGAGCAGATCTGTTATCACGGGGAGGCCCGAGGGACGACGACTGGAGGTTAGCACCCTCCATTGTGTCGCTGATTTGGGCACGGTTCGGGCAAGCAGAAGTGGTTCTGTTTGCGTCACGGACGAATGCGCAGTGTCGCCTTTGGTTCTTCCTGCGCGAACAGGACAACCCGCCATTGGGAGTCGATACATTCGCACACCACCCATGGCCGAGGGTCCTGTTATACGCGTTCCCACCCCTGACATCTATCCTCCCACTGTTGGCACGAGTGAGGTCAGAGAGGCTAGAGTTAATTCTTGTAGCCCCGGACCGTCCCGGAGCCCCGTGGTTTCCGGAACTGATGGAGATGTTGGTAGAGGGCCCATGGCCCATACCTCATCGACAAGATGCACTCTCTCAAGCCAGAGGCTTGGTGAGGGGGCCGCCTATGATGGGGGGCCCCCTCATGGCCTGGTTACTGAGAGGGATTTGTTAGAACGCAGGGGTCTGACAGACGCGGTCATTCAGACCATTCAGAGTGCGCGCGCGCAATCCACTGCAAAGGGATATGCGGCGCGCTGGCGAGTGTTTACACAGTGTGAGGGACAGGACGTTGACCCAGTCTGCTGTCGGGTCGAAACGTTCTTGTGCTTCTTACAGTCGCTGTTTGACAAGGGATTGGCGGCGAGAACTATTAAAGTTTACGCGGCTGCCATCTCAGCTTGTCATGAGGGTTTTGCGACAACGACACTGTTCAGTCATTCGCTGGTTAAGCGTTTTTTGACTGGAGTGTGTAGGCTTAGACGCCCTCATAGGACTCTAATGCCAAAATGGGACCTGTCGATTGTGCTAGAGGCGCTGTGCGTGCCCCATTCGAACCCATTGACACTGTGTCGTTGCGTTTATTGTCTCTCAAGACGAGTCAGCTCCTCGCCTTGACTACGGCTAAGCGAGTGAGTGATTTATGTGCTCTCTCGACACGGGCAGATTGTTTGATCATATCTGATGACAAAACAAAAGCTGTGTTACGCCCTAACCCGGCTTTTATCCCTAAGGTTAATCGTGGGTTTAGGGTTCAGAGCTGTGCTCTGAGCGCCTTTTTTTCCTCCTCCTCACGACGGAGAGAGGGAGAGGCGTTTACATTGTCTATGTCCGGTGCGCGCGTTGGCACAATATGTGAAGCGCACGGCAGGACTGAGATCTTCTCCCCAGCTTCTGATCTGCTACGGCGGACAGAAAGCCGGGGCACCACTCTCGAAGCAGAGGCTGTCCCATTGGATTTGCGAGGCTATTAGCCTCGCATACGAATCGAAGGGGCAGCCCGTGCCGACTGGCATTCGGGCTCATTCCACCAGGGGCATGGCCACATCAGTGGCCATTCTCAGGGGAGTGGGAGTGGAGGAGATATGTGAGGCGGCGTCTTGGTCGTCGCCATCACTTTTTGTACGGTATTACTTGAAAGATATTCTTCCTCATCCTTTTCTCATTCTGTCCTCAGTTTTGCTGATGACTGATGTAGTGGGAAGGCACTTGGATTACCCTGGTCATGGGGATTCTATTCAAGTGTTGTCAGGATGAATACGGATGTGCCTGGGGAGGGGACCCTCCTCCAGGACATGTTCCGTTAGATCAACAACCCTACGTGCTCACGTAAGGGTTAGATCAGTGATATTTCTTCCGCATCCTTTTCTCATTCTGTCCTCAGTTTTGCTGATGACTGATGTAGTGGGGAAAGCACTTGGATCACCCTGGTTGGGGATTCTATTCAAGTGCTGTCAGGATGATTACGGATGTGCCTGGGGAGGGGACCCTCCTCCAGGACATGTTCCGTTAGATCTACAACCCTACGTGCTCACGTAAGGGTTAGGTCAGTGATATTCTTCCTCAATCCTTTCTCATTCTGTCCTCAGTTTTGCTGATGACTGATGTTGTGGGAAGGGCACTTGGATTACCCTGGTCATGGGGATTCTATTCAAGTGCTGTCAGGATGAATACGGATGTGCCTGGGGAGGGGACCCTCCTCCAGGACATGTCTGTTAGATCAACAACCCAACGTAAGGGTTAGGTAAGTGATATTTCTTCCTCATCCTTTTCTCACTCTGTCCTCAGTTTGCTGAGGACTGATGTAGTGGGGATGGCACTTGGATTACCCTGGTTGGGGATGCTATTCAAGTGCTGTCAGGATGATTACGGATGTGCCTGGGGAGGGGACCCTCCTCCAGGACATGTTCCGTTAGATCTACAACCCTGCGTGCTCACGTAGGGGCTAGATCAGTGGAGCAGACTCGTGTGGGTTGGGCCAACTTTTTAAGGTTGTCTTGAACCAACATCAGTGGTCAGCTCCGGGTGCCGCTGAGATTGTTTTACGGATTAATAGTCTCAGTGGGGGTACATTTGGCCTCGTTCGCTCTGCCTAAACCAATAGGAGCAGAGCTCCCCTATGGGGCGGAGCTCCACGATATAGAACGATAGTTATGGAGATAGACTCCAGTTCTATGAGTGGAGCGGAGCCCCATAGGGCTGCTGGCCCACTTCGACTCGTTCAAACCCGGCTGTTTTTGTATGTTTGGGAGAATGAGGTAGCGAAGTACACCCCTTTATATAGCACCCCAGGCGGGCGCAGGCATTGAAAAATTCAGTCATTGGCTACTTTAGGTAGCGGGTAAACCAATAGGAGCAGAGCTCCCCTATGGGGCTCCGCTCCACTCATAGAACTGGAGTCTATCTCCATAACTATCGTTATGATAACTACAGTCATATGTAACTTTTGGACTAGTATAGTAGTTGATATTGTAATAAAACGTGCCAATGTCAGACGATGAACAAACACACCACGAGTCCACACTGATTCAGAAAACAGAATAAACTTTATATATAAATACACAACACTTCAGGGGGCTAACGTTTGCAAAAGAACTGTACAGGTTACAATCAGGTATATAATAATAGTTAGGGAGTAACATATCATTCACAAATTCAACAATAATAGAACAGATAAATACACAGATAGCCCTGCTACGTCCTCCGTGAGGGCCCGTTCCCCTGTACATAAGTCCCTGTCCAGCCCTGCGACATCCTCCGTGAGGACCACCTCTACCACATCCTGGTGGTGTGTCTGAGGTGGTGGTGGTGTGTCTGAGGTGGTGGTGGTAGTGGTGTGTCTGAGGTGGTGGTGGTGGTGTGTCTGAGGTGGTGGTGGTGTGTCTGAGGTGGTGGTGGTGTGTCTGAGGTGGTGGTGGAGGGTTGGGGTAACATCTGGGAGGTTAGGGGATAACATCTGGAGGGTTGGGGGTAACATCTGGAGGGTTGGTGGGTAACATCTGGGGGGTTAGGTAACATCACACCAATCAGCTCTCCTGTTGAGGTAAGCAATAACCATCTTGTTAGTGTAAACACACAAACAAGCACAGATATGTACAGTCAAAATAACATTTTGTGAGTAAACACATTTCTAAATAATCCCTATTCAATGTGACTTACCAGTGTACTGGGTGGATGGGGATGAAAGGTAACTGTCCAGATGTAATTTTGTCCAAAACATCTTGGTGCTGTGTGAATGAATGAGCATACATTTAGGGCCGGTTTCACAGACAAGGCTTAAGCCTAGTCCTGGACTAAATCACACTTAGGTCGTGACGCGCTGATGGCCAGGTCACACGATTTGGCAGTGCACACGATTTGGCATGACAGCGCCCTAGCGCCCTCTATTGGCCAGCCGCCACTGATTGGCAGTCATAACTTTGGAACTTGGAACTTTTTACTCAGGTCATAGGCGTTAGGTCGTGACGCGCTGATGGCCAGTGCACACGATTTGGCAGTGCACACGATTTGGCATGACAGCGCCCTAGCGCCCTCTATTGGCCAGCCGCCACTGATTGGCAGTCATAACTTTGGAACTTGGAACTTTTTACTTATTGAGCCTGCACTGTTTTATGTATTTTATTGAATGTTTTCTGTCTGCCCTAACTGAGCTGTTTGACAACAAAATTTCCCCATTGGGGACAATAAAGGTTTTCAATCAATCAATCAATCAATCAATAATACTAGAAGTAATCATTAATATTTATTTATTTATTATTATTATTATTATTTACAGTAGAGAAACTATCCATGGTGGTAGAGGGGATGGAGACGTCTCAGGAGCGACAGCTTTAGGTAGTGAGCGTGTATCGTTACGTTGCCCAAGAAAGCCTCTTATTGCATTATTTTTTTAGGTCTCCAGTCCTAACGGGGCATGGGCCACGTGGAAGCATATATTATTGAAAGGTTGTCCTGGGGGGTATTCCATGAACGTTGCTTAACGAAAATCCAGACTTAAACCCAATTTATACTTCTGCGTAAAATCTACGCCGTAGCCTGCGTAGGCCCGGAGCCTACGCCGTACCTTTTCGCGCACCTCTCCGAAAATGTAACTACTCGGCACACCTACACCGTTAAGAACTGTGATTGGTCCGCGTCACATGATTCCGACTTCTTTCTTCCGCTTCTCATCCGCTGCTAGTCCGCCATATTTGAAACATGGATCAAGTGGAAGAGTCCAATTTTGAGGACAACATGGACTCTTCCACTTGATCCATGTTTCAAATATGGCGGTCTAGCAGCTAACGGTGTAGGCTCCGGGCCGACGCAGGCTACGGCGTAAATTTGACGCAGAAATATAAATTGGGCTTAATTCTGACAAGTCTCACAAGACTTAATAAATCTTTAAAAAATTATGGATTTTCCTTTAACGACATTGATGGAATACCCCCGTCAGTGCTGGACGACGGCCCCTTAATGTGTTTAATAGGCTAAACATGGCTCAGAAAAAAAATAACATTACAAAAAAGATGACAAAAGCGACTGAATTGATTGAATTTTCCTCTTTATTCAGGCAGGACTTTTATTCAAAGCCAGCTTAACGCAATTTTCATCTTTCAAGGAAAACAATAAACAATTAAATCATTCACATGTTTTATTCCAGACCATGGAAACTAGTTAATTAAACTTATATTTCGAACCTTGCCAGTGCTCAGAGCATAACAATGAATAAATCAAAACAACAGAATGCTGCGCTGTATGCACTGTATGGTAGTGTCAGTTAGCACATCCTAGCTTGTCAGTTAGCATATCCTATCTTGTCAGTTGGCATATCCTAGCTTGTCAGTTAGCATATCCTAGCTTGTCAGTTAGCATATCCTAACTGGTAAGATATTGGATATTGTTAGCTTGTTAGTTAGCATACGCTAGCTGGTTCTCTTCGCTTTGGTGTCGTATGCATGCCAGATAAGAGGGAGCTTCACAGACAGGTAAACCAGGAACTTTTCCTGGTGGGCAGAAAGTGTGTGTAACAGAGTATGTCTCTCAACCACGTTGAATAAAGACTTGTGTCAGCTTTCTAACATGGGCCTATAACCATTTACGATTTTGAAACATTCTAACCGTATACTTTGTTATCCCCACTGAACAGCCCCCAGGAGAGGTGAATCTTCAGACCGGGTTGGTTTATTTATGAAAAAATTAAAAGGGTAGGCCTTGCATAGGATGACTGTTGTTTTTCTTGACGAACTGTGTGGGCATTAGAATCATTCTGATGATGATGATGACTGGTTAAGTTTGCCGGCTCCTTCAGACAGGTGTAATGTGGTCAGAAGGCTCTGAAGAGCTGGTTGGGTAGGTAGCCCAGGTGCAGGAAGGAAGTCTGGGCTTCTCTCTCCAGGTTGGCCAGCTCGTTGACGGTGGGGGCCAGCACGTCCACGTGACCCTTATAGTTACTACCTAGGGGGGGGGGGGGGGGGGGGGGGGGGGGCAGGGAAGGGAAGGGTCAAAGGTCAACATCCACCATTCTCAGAGATACCAACAACTTTAAGGGCCAGTTTCACAGACAAGGCTTAAGCCTAGTCCTGGACTAAATCACACTTTCAATGTAAAATCTCCATAGAAGATGCTTTTTAGTCCAGGATTAGGCTTAAGCCTTGTCTGTGAAACTGGCCCTAAGAGTTGTTGCTCTTAATGTCTAAAACTAGAGCGGGATACTGGTACAGATCAACATTATGACAGTTGTTGGGGGGGACACACTCACGCATGCGCGCACACACACGCACACACCTCCTGCTGCACGGCGTTTGCCGTAGGTGACCTTCCCGTCAAAGTCGTCCAGGGGCACCTTGATGTCCGGCTCACACTGGGTGATGGTGCACTTCAGATGCTCCTCTATGTCTGACAGGAGCTGGGAGTGGGGGAGAGAGAGGGGGAGAGGGAGACAGAGAGAGGGAGACAGAGACAGAGAGAGAGAGAGAGGGAGAGTGACAGAGACAGGGAGAGCGAGAGAGAGAGAGTCATTGCTATGGAAGTCATTTTATCCTGGATTCTATTTTCCTCCCCTCATCTCTTGCTGTAAGACACTATGTACTGAAGCAAACTGCAAAAACTGTGTCTCTATTTAAAGAGAAAGTGTCCTTGAGACACAAGCCTGGACTAATAAAGATGAAGTCATGAAAACATTCCAGCCAATCACAATGGTGTGTGTGCAGGTAGAAGTGTGTGGACTCACCTCCTTCTCGTTGTACCAGATGGTGCAACCTCCGTCCTCCTTTAGTCTGGTGTTGTAGCAGCCTCGGCCCCGGTTAGCACAGACATGGTACCACACCTACACACACACACACACACACACACACATTTGTCACACCCAGATATTTAACACACACACATTTCTCTCTCTCTCTCTCTCTCTCTCTCACCAGGGGTGCAAACTGGTCATGGTCTAAAAAGGTGACACTAGTTTTTTTGCCCGAAAACAAGACCACTTTCAAGATAATTTAAGACCTATTGATTGGTATTGGTATTAGATTTGTTGATTCGTTCGATTACATTCGTTGATTCTTTTCATTAGCAATGCTGGGTGATCTGTTCTGTTGCATATAGAACTTGTAAGTTAGCCAACTCTATACATTTCTTGATTCATTTCCATTGCTTCTCAAAACAATACTAGATCTAATAGCATAAAAAACAGAATAAACTCACACACTTACTTGCACTCAAAAGTGTCAAGGTTCAAGCTTATTTGCATAGCCAACATACTGAGATATATGACACACACATACAATTCTCACAGGTGGGCCACACACACACACACACACACACACACACACACACACACACAGGGGGGGACGACAAAATATCGATCCGGCGATTATTGACGACGCTGCTAGATCCCGGATATTTTTACCTGTGTGCAGGAAGAACAACAGACGGCGCAGGCGCGAGACTAGACTAGATGATCGTGAGTAAAGATATTATCAAAGCGTACGCGCCTGCCGATCACCTGTACGCTTTGATAATATCTTCACTCACGATCATCTAGTCTAGTCTCGCGCCTGCGCCGTCTGTTGTTCTTCTTGCACACAGGTAAAAATATCCGGGATCTAGCAACGTCGTCGTGCTCGCGCAAACAAACCCGGCGAAAGTTTTACTTGCTCCGGACAAGTAAAACGGCGTTAATGTCGAGCCCTGCATACCCTGGTTCAGAAGAAGAAATCAGTCCTTCGTCACTTACATCGTCGTCCTCGGTGAACCTTTTAGGTGGTTTGGTTATCCTAGATCAGGGGTGCTCATACTTTTTAGGCTTGTGAGCTACTTTTCAAATTACCAGCTCAACAAGATCTACCAACCAAATAAAACATATTGCCATTGCTGCGAACACAAAAATGTACTGTAATAATAACAAATTAAGGCCACGCTACACTGTTTCAAAATCAAAGAAGAGATTTATTAAACTATATAACAAATATTCACACTGGTAGTCCATTAACATTAACATTAACTCAGGAGCTCTGAGTGGTTTACACCAGACTGGCCAGTGCCAAGCCAGGTGCCATCGACGTCTCCGGACGGCGGAGTGTGTGTGTGTGTGTGTCTGTCTGTCTGT
This sequence comes from Nansenia antarctica, assembly GCF_963989245.1. Lineage (NCBI taxonomy): Eukaryota > Metazoa > Chordata > Actinopteri > Argentiniformes > Microstomatidae > Nansenia > Nansenia antarctica. The sequence goes on along the minus strand of NC_137674.1, from coordinate 53,840,100 downwards.
CTGTGTGTGTCTGTCTGTGTGTGTGTGTGTGTGTGTGTGTGTCTGTCTGTGTGTGCATGTGTGTGTGCTTGTGTCTGTCTGTCTGTCTGTCTGTGTGTGTGTGTGTGTGTGCTTGTCTGTGTGTGTTGTGAGGCGGCGCGGGGCTGAGTGATGCCCTCTCCTGTGTGGTCCAGACGGGAGGCGTCCCGTCTGGACCACACAGGACAAAAAAATGCCGTGTGATCTACCCACACTACCTTCGCGATCGACCGGTCGATCGCGATCGACGTAATGAGCACCCCTGTCCTAGATGGTCTTCGTGACATTTCACAATCACAAACATGTATGTACAGAAACTCACTAAAGTATAAAACACCGCTAAAATACCACCTCTATTCAAATCACTCTCCAGCTCCTTTGAGGTCAATGCATTTGTTTTTTGGTGAACTACCGTAGTAACCCTAAATGGTTAGAAAGCGCAACGTCTCTGCTTTCAGAAACGGTTGGATCACATATAGTTTACGAATTACGATTACCCTGTAAAATCCTGTTGAGAAGTTATCGCAACATAGAAATAACTTTTATGCTATTTTATTTTATTACTTCTTATGTTTCTACTTCCATCTTAAGACCTAACCCATGCAGTTTAGCAGACAGGAAGATGTTAGCTCGGGCATCATGTGACTTGGATGAGATGTAGATGTAGACCCCCCCCCCCCCGCCAAATCTTTTTTTTGCAGATCTACATGATTCACATGGGTCACCTATTTTGAGGTAAAAACAGCTAATTTCGCCAAAAGGTGACAAGTTTGCACAACTGCTCACACACACACACACACACACACACACACACACACACACACACACACACACTTGTGCGCGTTATTATTGAGCAATGGTTACATACTCCATCATTTCCCTTACCTTCTCTTTCTCCATGGCAACCAATGAGATGGCCAAACCCATTCTGAAAGATGGAGGGAAGACAAGAAAAGTGAGGACGAAGCATCTCTTAATCTGAGGCATCTCAGCCGTTCTTAACTGAAGTGTCTTGTCTACAGCCTAGACCGGTGCTTCCCCCAAAACCCATCTTTTGAAACTTGCTTTTAATCCTCAACTATTGTTTTTTTTTTATGTTGTTTTTACTGACTGCCCCTTTGTTTGGCTTTTTATTAATCTATCAATCCTGGTTCTCTCCATGGAATGTAGTGTCTTTGATTACTGAGGAAAGAGCTTTACAAAATAAATGCATTATTATTACCATTATATTATATATAATGCATTGATGCAGTAATTCGTGCAAAAGGAGCCCCGACCAAGTATTGAGTGCATAAATGAACATACTTTTCATCAGCATTTCTGTATTATTAATTTATTTTTTGATTGGTCTCATGTCATCTTTTAATATTTTTAATAACATTAAAACAAAAAAGGCTTAAAATATTTAACTTTATGTGTAATGAATCTAGAATATATGAAACTTTTTGAATTAAATTACGAAAAGAATGAACTTTTCCACGATATATCATTTTTTTGGAGATGCACCTGTATATATATATATATATATATATATATATATATATTAATACTAGGTTTGGGTGGGAGACGGCTCACCTCTCGGCCCTCCCCACCCTGCCGATGCGATGGACGTAGTTCTGCTTCTCGTCAGGCAGAGTCACGTTAATCACTGAAACAGATCAACAATCAACATGGAGGCAAAATCACCAGAAAGTGATGTAAAGCGTTACTGATATTGTCATTAGTTGATGTTACATGATTTCTGTGTTGTCGTTAGTCTTGGTGTGAGTGAGTGTGAGTGTGTGTGTGTGTGCAGGGTGGCCCAGTCCTCTTACCATAGGGAACACCGCGGATATCGATACCCCTGGCAGCTACATCCGTACAGATCAGGAAGTTCACTTCCTTTTTCTGTGAAGACCCAACAGGAAGTCAATAAAACATAGATAGAATAAAGTGACTGACCATTATAATAATAATAATAATAATAATAATGTCACGGTATCCCTTCCACCGCGGAACACATAATTTAGTTGACTTGGTTTACCTTGAATCGCTCCAAGTTGCCTTTGCGTTCATTGGGCTTTCGGTCACCATGGAGACAGACGCAGGAGAATTGGTGGCCTTTTCTATCAGGGCCTGAAGAATAGAAGAAAAGAGAAAGAAATTAAACAAAAAAATAAGGACGAGCGCAAGACAGACAGACAGACAGACAGATGTACATTGCTTGTTGTTGTGTGGAATATGTAGCATGGTGGGAACTGTATTTTATACTGCATCAGTATTTTGCTATATATAATATATATATATTACACATACACACACACACACAGCAGAATTTGGAGAAAGTGAAGGGGTCTGAATACGTTCTGAAGACAGTGTCATTCCGTCTCCATGGTGACAGTGCTGTGGTAACTCACCTCCCCCCTGCTGTATGAAGTACTGCTCCATGTTGTCACAGTCGATCTTGGTTCTACAGAACACGATGGCCTGGTCCATGTTGTGCTCCTTGATGGCCCTAACCGTGTACTCCCCCTTCAGCACCTTGATGGCCTCCGACCACATCTCTACACACACACACACACACACACACACACACACACACACACACACACACGTCAGTAAAAAGCAACCAGCTTTAGGATGTCACGAGTACGGAAGGCCCGTGGAGCCACAGGTAAGATAGAAAGAGCTAGAACATTACTGTCCAATCTGCCTGTGGTTCTAACCTGAGCTGTTGGCTCCTGGTCTGGTGTTGTCCTTGGAGTGGACCTCGTCCGTCTGAAACACACACACACACACACACACACACACACACACACACACACCATCATCATCATCATCATCATCATCATCATCATCATCATCATCCTGTCTACATCCATAACCCAGTCTTTTTTGCGTCCCAACAGTCTCTCCTCTCCTCTGCTCCCCGCATCCGCTCTCCCGTCTCAAAAACACACTGGTTCTTCTCCTTCTCTCCTCCATCTCCTTCTCTCCTCCATCGTTTCTATCGTTGTCTCACGGTCAACCAGAGACGCTACACCAAGATAAGATGTCCCTCGATCGACCCCGGAAGCAATTGGCTTGACACACCCACCTCCCCCAGAGCCCCCCTGCCCCCCCACTCCCCCCACCACCACCCCTCCAGACTGACCCGGATGTGGTTCTTGCCCAGCCTCTCCCAGAGGCGGTCCTGTTTGGGGTTGACGGGGACGACCACGTGGTGGACGGTCTCGGGGACAGAGTCCTCCCCCTTCAGGTCCACCCAGGTGGGGAAGTGCATGATGCGCTCCGACAGCTTCTTCACGTCGAACGAGTGGAGCGTCGCCGAGCACACGATCACCTGGCGAGGAGAGAGGATGGACACACAGACACACGCACTCAATGAAAGGCACGGACGCGCACACGCAGACAGACAGACAGGCTTAGGGGTCTAATTAATCTACAGATGATAGTCTAGGTAGAATATGGCTGAAGGGACAACAGACAGACAGACACACACACACGGAGGGACACACACAGACGGACACACACGGACACAAGACACAGACAGACACACAGGTCCGCAAGCGTGTACCTGCAGTCTCTTGCCGTCGGAGGTGACCTGGGGGATCTGGTTGTAGACCCTCATGATGAAGTCTGTGTACCCAGCAGAGAGGAGGCCATCCTGGGCAGAGAGGAGAACACAGAGAGGGTAAGAGATATTGCTGCCTGCCACACAGCAGAGACACTACAGCAGAAAGACAGTTATGTTATGGAGGACTTGGCCTCTGGGGGAGCTCTTGAACCAAAACGGGTCCCCAGAACAGTCTGAGATAACACCCCCCAAATGATCTCATTGGTGAAAGAGCTGCCCAAAATGCCTACGAGCTTATTTTGCCAAAGTTTGGAAGCTGAGAAAACTAAGAGTCCTTTAACGGCACAAGAAATGGATTGATGTTGTGAGGTGAACAATAGGTTAAATAAACCTCCGTAGTGTATCTTTAACATTCCATAGGGCAGAAAGCCATTGTACGTACACACTCATCCAGGACCAGGAAGCGCACTTGGGCCAGAGTGAGTTTCCCTGTAGATATGAGGTCATCCAACCTCCCCGGGGTCCCCACCACGATGTCAACCTGGGGAAGGGGGGGGGGGAGAGAGACAGGAGGGAGAGAGAGAGAGAGAGAGAGAAAGAGAGACAAGAGGGAGAGAGAGAGAGAAGTAGAGACAGGAGAGAGAGATACAGGGGGGGAGAGAAAGAGAAAGACAGGAGAGAAAGAGGGAGAGCGAAAAAAGAGAGAGTGAGTGAAAGAAAGAAAGAAAGAGAGCGAGAGAAAAAAAAGAAAGACAGAGAGATAGAGAGGGAGGACATGAAGAGGGATTGACAATGTAACAAGGTTTGAGTGTGTATCAAGCACGACTCAAGCTGTGTTGGTCCACCTAAGTCAATGTGATGAGTCCAGGGTCTACCTACCCCCTGCTCCAGGACAGCCAGCTGGTCCTTGGCTGCCACCCCCCCGATGACCAGCAGGTCTCTGCAATGACAGTTTCACACACAGTTACGCACTGCAACACACACACAGGCACAGGCACAGGCACACAGGGGCACACACACACGCACCTGAGTTTAGGGTTGTCCACATATTTCTTGCAGAGGTTGACGTTGTTGAGGGTCTGCTCAGCCAGCTCTTTAGAAGGCTCAATGATCAGGGCTCTGGGGGCGTTGGACCCGGCCTTCACCTGGCTCACCTTGGCACTGCCTGCAGAGGAGGAGGGGCATCAACCAGTGTCTAGACACTGTACCGGTACAGGAGCACGCAGTAAGGTACATTATCATCATGCTAGTGTGTGTGAGAGAGACTGTGTGTGTGTGTGTGTGTGTGTGTGTGTGTGTATGAGAGAGAGACTGTGTGTGTGTGAGAGAGACTGTGTGTGTGTGTGTGTGTGTGTGTGTGAGAGAGAGAGAGAGACTGTGTGTGTGTGTGTGTGTGTGTGTGTGTGTCAAGGCCAATAGTGAACACTGCAGGCCGGGGAAGCTGTTGATACACACCTGTCTGACTGGACTTGACCACCTGGGTCTCCAGAGCCTGGTCCAGTGCTGTGAAGCCACTCTTGGGGGCGTTCTTAAACTCCTCCCCACCAAAGTTAAACTGCAGCTCTGCATTCTGGAAGAGACACACAGGAGCACGGGAACAGCCCTTCACTTCATGGATGTTTGATTTTTTTTTGAAAAAATGAATATAATATAAACGTAATACAGTATAAAGGAGACAATGTGTGTGTCAGTAAAGTTTGACTAGACACACACACAATTTGTAGTTTCTGGCATAAATGTTGTGTCGTTGTCGTGGTTACCTTGAGCACACAGGAGGCGTAGAACGGCTGGTTCTTCAGGGGCTGGGGGATCTCGAAGGCCAGACCGAGGTGAGTGCCTGAGAGGAGGGAAAGAAAGAGAAAAGAGGGGGAGAAATGAGAGAAAGAGAGAGAGAGTTAGTTACCCTAACTCACCTCTGTGAAAGAGGGTTGTGTTAAAAGTAACCTGGCTGGGCTTCATCTTCAATATTCAGAACCTGCATCAAGATATTAAAGTGGAATTGTACTCATAGATAATGTTATTAATAATAACAGCACATTTTGATTTACTTACTGAAACATTCTCATAATGATCACTCATCAAGAGACTCCATTTTCCAGGAAGTGAATCAGAGTATGCACAAATGAATGACCATTACCATGGTGGGCTAACGAAAAATATAAATATATATAAAAGAGTGTAAAAGAGTAAAAGTTCTGCGTCAAGTTATAAATAATGTCTATGATTAACAAGGTATGAACTATGTGACCTGTGATAGTGGTCATATACAGCCAACCAGCCTGTGACCTGGATAGTAGTCAAAAACAATAAATTCTAGCCCCCAAAAATGTACCCCAAAAAAACTGTAAACATGACAACATTGGACATAAACCTAAGTTTATGAATGTAGCCGCGAGTCCCTTTTAGTTGGTCCACTATATATGACATCACTACGGGGGGGGCGCTCATCACACCACCGACCATCACGCCTGAAAGGCCAATGGCAATCCAGTCCCCAAGGAGGTCGACGTGTCCACAGCCCTTCAGCCCGTCTCCAGTGATGTGCGCTCCCCCCATTGTGATGTCATATCTAGTGGACCAACCAAGGGAACCCGGTATTTTAACTTTTTTCCCACTTTTCTCAGAGAACAGAACTTGACTGGTGGTGAACTGTTATCACAATCAGAATTGCTTTTATTACATCAATGTACGGATACAAAGAGTAAAATTGGGTTAGACATTGGCCTTGCAGCAGAAATACAAAATCAATGATAGAAGCAGGATATAAACAACAAAATCAGTAAAGGAATAAGCAACAGTCAGTCAATAAACAACAGCTGTATATACAAGAGCGTCAATAATAGAATAGGTGAGGAAATGTTCAGGTTCAAGTAATCAGGGTTGTTACTTCTACGTTCACCCTGAGCAGTTGTGAAGGTTGGGCAAGGAAACTAGCCTCGTTCTGGGTTAAATTTGAAAATGAGGAGAAGGGAAATCGTGGCTTACCATTTTTGGAGAAGGACACCTCTCCGTTGTCTAAATCGATGTAGCACCCCATACAGTCATGCATGGTGAACTCCTATGGGAAAAGGAAAGGAGAGAGAGAGAGATGAGTGAAAACTGTCTAAATCACAACTTTTTGTATACATAGTTCTACAGCGGAATCAAACTCACAACACAAGTGTTGCTAGGGCCATTATGTCCTGTACTAATGCACTCACACACATTTAAAAGGCTATATCTGAGGGTTGTTTCCCCAACGCTGCTCACCTCTCCGTAACTGTCAAACTGCTTGTTGTGGGACTTCTTCCCGGTACCTCCAAAGCCAAACCCATACTTATCAGTGCCTAAGAACACAAGAGAATACAATGATTCAACACCTCAACACAGAGCTTTATAAAGGTATATTATTCATTTGTAGGGTAAAGGAAGAAAAAAAATGTGTTGAATTGTCCTGATAGTGTGTGTGTGGAAGGAGGGGGGGGGGGCTCACCCAAATCCAGAGCTGCCTGGCTAGTAGACCAGCCTATGCGACACAGACCCTGGTCATGACATGACACCTCATAGTAGTGTTTCCCTAGGGGGGAGGGGGGGGGAGAGGAAGGGACAAAGAGAGAGCATTCATTGACTTTACAATGTGACTGTCCTGTTTCTCTAGTGATCTCAGCACAGTGGTTTAACAGATGGCCCATTTCTACGGCCCACAGCAACTGATCTAGGAGCAGTTCTCTGGCCCATAGCCATTGATCCAGGAGCAGTTCTACGCCCCAAGCCACTGATCTAGGAGCAGTTCTCTGCCCCACAGCCACTGATGTAGGAGCAGTTCATCTATCATCAACTCTTACCCTTGGTGACAGCTTTGGTGGAGCGACAGCCATGCCACTCCTTAAACTCCCTGCTCTGGCAAAGCATTCCATCAGGTCCGATAGCTGGAGAGTGGATAGCGAAAGAGAGAAACAGGGATAGAGAGAGAGAGAAAGACAGAGAGAGAGAGAGACAGACAGACACAGAGAGAGAGAGAGAGACAGACAGACACAGAGAGAGAGAGAGAGAGAGAGAGAGAGAGAGAGAGAGAGAGAGAGAGAGAGAGAGAGAGAGAGAGAGAGAGAGAGAGAGAGAGAGAGAGAGAGGGGGGGTTAAAATGCAACTCAAAATCTATGATTGTAGTGCCCTCTAGTGTTATTTTCATGCAGTCCTACTCAAAATCACTGGATTAAAAACCAGACTTTACATGTTTAAATCTCAGACTCACCAAAGGCTGTGCTTCTGTCATAAGGGTTCATCTGCCACTTGTTAAACACTGAGGAAAAAAACAAAAAACTAACTTAGACAGAATATAAACATAGCAAGAGAGTTTATGGGCCTGTTTCTTGGGACATAGTTTGAGCTTGTAGTCCTGGTCTAGATGACAATGGAACAGTTTCTCAGACAAAGCTTAAGCCTGGTCCTGGACTGATTCTCACTTTCAATGGCATTGTGAATTCGTCCAGGGCTAGGCTCAAGACCGGCCCATTGTCTGGACAGATTTTTTTTTTTTTTTGAAAACCATATGAGCTTGATTGGCTCGGTTAAAGCTCAGTTGGGCTCTGTCCTGTAGTGTGATCGGGGGAGAAGATTCAACTAAGATTCAACTAAACAGATGCAACATGGCCGCTGCCTCTCGTACCCGCGCCGCCGGTCTTCACGGCGGTCCTGCCCGTCTTGCCCTCCTGCTGATCCTTCAGAGTCTCATACACGATCTGGATCACCGGGATACTGAAGGCCTTGAGGGAGAGGGGGGAAGACATTAAAAGGTGCAATCTGTGAGACTTTCAATTTGAATAGAACTAATAGGGACTACAGTTATGACATCTATCTGAACATACTGTAGGGCAGTATAGGCCAATATGATACCTGGAGTCATGATGTATGGTATGAGGATTCTAATCTAATTCATAATATTTCATTCGTGATACAGTAATACTTTCCAGGGAGAACCAGACAGGGGGCTTTACACACTATAGGGCCGACCCGAAACACTCCAAATGCAGGCTAAAGGATAGCTAAAGGATATGTTACTCTCACACTGCTTTCCTGCACTGTTTCAGCAACTATGGTGGACGCGTAACTAGGTCAGCCCAGTATAGCTCAGCTCTGTAGCGGTAAATCAGGGGGTAGCCTCTATTTTCCCTCCACAGGTGTCTTGGTATGGACTTTGACAATTGGAGGGTGTGGAATCAGTCTCGCACTTACCCCAGTCTTGCCGCTACCAGTCTCCGCAGCCTGCCAATGACAACATTGTATCAGTTCTTTGACGGTAGACTTTCAACACTTTGCAGTAACTTGGACGAATGCGTCACTTGACAGGGGAAGCTCATCGAATGTGATGTCATTCTTGTTTCTTACCATGAGGACATCTCCACCTCCAAGAATCAATGGAATGGACTCGGCCTGAATGTCAGTGGGGAGTCTGAAATACCATAGCGAGATTTTAGATGACAGTCACGGGTAATGATGCCTTTATTACATATGTCGAGTTTAATATCTAGGTACGGGTCGGTAATAAACAACAAGTGACAAGAAACCCTAACGCAGTGACAGTACTCACAACCAGTCCATCTCCTCCACAGCTTGGGCGATTTCAGCCATAACGCCCATTTCTGTGGAGCAAAGGTGCAAATATTGACCCAGCCAGCAGAAGAAAGCGTGCCTCAAATATATATATATCATGTTAAACTATAATTTAGCAGCTAAAACTGTGTTAAACAGTCAAATGTATTTCAATTCTTACCAGAAAACGCTGCCATGTTTGCATACGACGTCAGCTAAGCCGGATGTAACGTGTGAAGAAATGTTGACAGGGTACAACAGTTTAAAATGACCGGAGTGGTCGTCACTCCATCCTGCTGTTGGTTCTGACCTTTCGATTTCTATAAATTGTTCCTATAATGTATTAGATTCATTCTTTTTATTTGATATAATAACATTACACATTTAAACATAATTTAAATGGGTATTATACGTATATGTATAAAGCATAAACACTATCGTAAAAGGATGCGTTATGTTGGTTATATTTCGTGCCGGTTAAACAAAACGCGTCTTTTTGAACTATTGTATTTGTACCACATCGAACACCGTCGTTTTTGACAGCCGCTAAAAGCAAACATGGCGGATGAGAGCAACATTGAAGGCGAAGATGAAAACATTTTGTACGATTTACTTATAAATACAGAATGGCCACCCGAGACCGACACTCAGGTTTGTTCAGAATCAACTTTAGAGAGTATTTGGTCTGGTAGACAGAAATGGCATCTTCTTTTAAGTGAATTCTGAGCACACTTCAACTTTGCTTCGTGGAAACAGCTGGGGAGCCACGTCGCCCAGCAGTGATAACAAGTCTGTTTCAGGACAGCGAGTTATGGCACTTAACATCTGCAATGACCGTTGATATGTGTCTCTAGCCATATGCCAATGAGCTAACCATTCAAGTGAATTTACCAGCTCAAACAAGCAGAAAGAAAGAACAAAGAACAACGAACAACGTTCTGCTTTAATTCACTAATTCATTTATTTTACAAACGCTTTATTGTCATATGGGAATTGCTGAGTACCCTATACGTTTTGGGGGAAAGCTAGAGTTTCTATAAAATAATATAGAAAACATACCAAAATAGAACAGTTAACAGTAATAACGGTTTACATGTTCTGTGCTTTGCAGTTGCGAGGCAACAAGGAGCGCAACTCATCTGTGATTGCCAAGGCAGTGACAGGTAAGATGATTGATGAAAACAAGCATATGTTGTTTTTAATTTAATAACACTGCTCATCGTGTAGTGAATGACATTGAGACATAATGTTTGTAATCAATTTTTTGCAGGTCCGTTCAGATTCATCCTACACTATCTGTGGTACAGGTAAGTTCTTCATGTTGCATTGACCGGGCCTATGTTGGAGGCAGTTCTAATGCACCACTGTGAAATGTGGATGTTTTCAAGAGTTTTCATTTTTTTCAAGGTGGGGGGGGCGGCCTTACACTAAACATGCACAATACTTAGCCTGTGTCAGTTGGTCTGATAACTTGTTTTGGTAAAGACTTTGAATGCATCCGTTCATGCTGTAATTATATCACACATCTAGTAGTCTTGTAGAGCTACTGGTAGTTAATTCAAGAATTTAAATGATAATTAGTGTAAATTATATCTGCTGTGCAGAGCTGTTGTTAGGATCTCGAAACATTGGGGGCATAGCACCGCCCAGAAAGCACGCATGAGAACAGTTTTGTTGACATATTCTTGTATATTTATATATGTATATGGCCTAGGTGATGCCAAATGATGCCACTGCTGCTGTATCCTTTGATGCCAGCATAGTCAAGCTGGGAATTCCCATCCCTTTCACACTTATGCAAGGGAGAGAGGAAAGGAAAGGCAGTGAGGTTTCAGATTAGAACACATGCTCCCTCTCCTTTGTATCACATCAATTTGAATTTCAAACTTGATTGACATTTTTCAATTTTTCTCTCGAACATTTACATTTACTCTTACACCTGCACTACCACAATACGTCGCACAACGCAATGAGAACCGCCGACCTTGCGATGATAAGGCGCTGGCTCTACCTCCTAAGCCACAGCCACCCCCAAACGAGGGATAAAAACAGTTGGCTCCAGAGCTCGGGCGCGGAGGCAATAATGGCTCGGCACCGCGGCCCACTTATCCTCTCAGCTTGGCGTTAGCCACGACCATCAATAACCTGCTTAAATATTGAACAACTCCTCGGGCCTTTCCTGTCTCACTCCTCTCAGACAAGAAGATAGACTGAACCTTTGCTCGAGCCTCACAGACTCACACACACACACACACGCACACACACACACACACACGCACACACACACACACACACACGCACACACACACGCACGCACGCACGCACGCACACACACACACACACACACACACACACACACACAAACACTCACTCACCTGCCCTGGAGTGCCAGACGGGCAAGGTTTGCACATTTTGGACTGTATCAATGGTTCCGTTGTGCCAGGCAAACTCGATCAATCACAGATAAGTGTTGGAAATGATTTCAGATTAGACAAGGGAGTGGCCTGGGGGGTTGCATGGGACCCAGCAGTGTGTGATTTGATTTGGTCTGTTTAGGTTCTCTACCGTATATATTAGTGTTACACACCCGAAGGTAGTAACAAATAAGGGAGTCCACACATGTGTTTAAATGATACAATTAAAGTTTTATTTAAGTAAATGCGCCAACATAAACTAAATCATATATGTATATGATTATGGATAAGAATCAGTAGTGTATGCCATGAGTGAATGGTTGTATAATGTATGTTGTATGTGTAAGAGGTGTATGGATGTATGTAGTGTAAAACTGAAAGGCCCCAAAAGCCAACGACCCACCCACTCTGCCCAGGCTCCAGCCACAGCCAATATGCAGGCAGAGTGGGAGGCGTCACAATTAGCAACAAAAACTCTTCTCAAAAAGATCTTCCTTCTTCTAGATAGATAGATAGATAGATAGATACTTTATTTATCCCTGTGGGGAAATTCATTTTGCCGCGCCACTCCACTAAAAACCACACATAACAACACAACACAACATAAAGGACAGACAACAACACTGGGCCAGCCATGTACAGTATATAAAAAACTGTGAGATCTGATATAAAAGTGGATTAAAAGGATGGCTATAGTTATTTATATTAAAATACTAAAAAAAAGTGATGATGATGATTAAAATAAATAATAAATACAAATTCAGTAGCCTTGACCCCGACTGCTACTTTAGTTGCCATTGAACAGTCTTAGTGCAGCCGGGATAAATGATTTTTTATATCGCTCCGTCCGGGAGCGGATCGTAATGAACCGCCCTCTGCGGCGGCTGCTGGTTTGCCCAGCGAGGACATGATGGAGGGGGTGGTTGGGGTTGTCCCTGATGGACAGCAGCTTACTCCTAGTCCTTCTCTCCACCACCGTCCCCAGAGAGTCCAGGCTCCTTCCCACCACTGAACCCGCCTTTTTTACGAGCTTGTCCAGCCGTCCGGTATCCCTCTTGGTGATGTTTCCCCCCCAGCAGACTGCAGCATAGAAGAGAATGCTGGCCATGACAGACTGGTAAAACATGGCCAGCATCTCTCCACACACTTCAAAAGACCTAAGTCTTCTTAAGAAGTACAGCCTGCTCTGGCCCTTCTTATAAAGTGCCTCTGTGTTGGTGGACCAGTCCAGTTTGTCGTCCAGATGCACCCCCAGGTACTTGTAGGTCTTCACCACCTCGATATCCTCGCCCCGGATGTTAATGGGCAACCGAGGTGGCTTAGACCTACGGAAGTCTATAACTAGCTCCTTGGTCTTGGTTTGGTTGAGGAGCAGACCATTCCTCTCGCTCCAGACGCTGAAGGCTCCTATCAGATTCCTGTACTCCCCCTCCCGTCCATCCCTCACGCACGCCACTATGGCTGTATCGTCAGAGTACTTCTGTACGTGGCAGGACTCAGAGTTGTAGTTGAAGTCTGATGTGTACAGGGTGAACAGGAAGGGAGCCAGCACAGTTCCCTGCGGAGCCCCGGTGTTGCTCACTACTGTGTCTGAGACACAGTTCCCCAGCCTGACTGACTGTGGCCGTCCAGTGAGGTAGTCCATGATCCAGGATGTAGTGGAGGGATCAACCCCCATATCTGAAAGCTTCTCTCGGAGTAGAAGAGGCTGGATGGTGTTAAAGGCACTTGAAAAGTCAAAGAACATTATCCTCACCTGACTTCCCGGCTCATCCAGGTAGGAGTAAGCACGATGGAGGAGGTAGAGGACAGCGTCATCCACACCAACTTTTTCCTGGTACCCGAACTGCAGGGGATCACGTGCATGTTCAGTCTGTGGTCTCAGATGTCTCAGAAACAGCCGCTCCAGTGTCTTCATACTATGTGAAGTGAGGGCAACCGGTCTGTAGTCGTTGAGCTCGGCCGGGCGCCCAGTTTTGGGTACTGGCACGAGACATGATGTTTTCCACAGAACCGGCACCGTCCCTGACTGTAAACTCAGGTTGAAGAGCTTCTGGAGGGGCTCAGCCAGTTGGTCTGCACAGACCTTCAGCAGCCGCGAGCACACCCCATCAGGACCCGCCGCCTTTCCAGGGTGCAGCCTCTTCAGCTCCGCCCTTACCTCCTCCACTGTGAGGGACAGGGGGGGGGGGGGGCTTGGTGGGAGAGGGGGGGAGGGGAGGGGAGGGAGGGAGGGGGAGGGGAAGGGGAAGGGGAAGGGGGCCCAGCCGTGCTGCCGAGCCTGTAGCTGTGGGATGTGGGGGAGGCTGGTGAAGCGGGAGAGGTAGTGGGAGGGGCAGGACTTCTAGCATTATGACTGCCAATGGCCCCTGGCCCAAGCCCAGGTTACTTTTCTTGCGATGACTGAAAGATAGATGATCCACTTACTTACACAAATGTATTTGTTGTAAGTCGCTTTGGATGAAGGCGTCTGCTAAATGTCAATCATGTAAATGTAAATATAACCACTCCTAGACGGAGCTGTACGATACGAGGACTGACCGTGACAGTTGTAACCGTATTGTGAAGCTACACAGTGCTTGTTTACAATTCCATTTGTTGAGGAACAATGACTGTGTGATCATGTGACCCAGCCCCTCCAGTTCCTCGTTGCCTCCTGGTCTGGTGAGACTGGCCAGCAAGCAGATCAACTGGCAGCTGGTGCTAGCAAGGTACAGTATGGTGTACACACACACACACACACACACACACACACGTATACACACACGTATACACACACACACACACACACACACACACACACACACATACAGTGCTGTGTATACACATGTGTGTGTATATGCATACACACATACACACACATACGCACACATGTATACACACACACACACACATGTATACACACATACACAGACTTACACACACACAGACACTCACTCAATTACTCTCTAGCTCACTCACACACACGCACATTCGCGTGCACACACACACACGCACATTCGCGTGCACACACACACACACACACACACACACACACACACATCCACACACACATTCTCACACACTCACTCACTTTCTAGCACACACACACACACACACACACACACACACACACACACACACACACACACACAACCACACACACTTACACAAAATGCATGACTACATATTGACCACTTTGTTTTGGACAAGGTCTAAGCCTCTTCCTGGCATTCTCTCAGAGTTCATATCCCCTCAGCCAATCATCTAATTACTCTCATTAAAACAGACAAAGCGACCACAGAGGCAGCTTTTAATTGGCTATTGATCCAGCCATGTAAGACAGTGTTAAGCACGGCTGATTGATGCTGCTGATGTTCATTTACTCTGAAATATTTGATCCCTCCATTTGATCTTTCTCTCTCCCCTCTCTGTTTCTTTCTCTCTTTCTCTCTCTCTCATCCTTTCTCCCTGTTGCTCCCTCTCTCTCTCTGTCTCTCTCTCTCTCTCTCTCTCTCTCACTGCCCCCCCCCTCTCTCTCCCTGCCCCCTGCCCCGTCCCCATCTCTCCCCTCCCCCCCATCCCTCTCCACAGTAATGGGAAGCTGCTGGCTGTGGTCCAGGATCAGTGTGTGGAGATCAGGTAATTATGAAGCTCCACCCCGGCGGTGTTGAGGTGGCAGCTGAGGTGTTCAGGTCAGAGGCATTTGCCTTGGCTCACGAAAACACGCTGCTCAGCTTGATCTGGGGAACGGATAAAGGAGGTGGCGTGTGTGTGTGCGTTTGTGTGCGTGTGTGCGTGCGTGCGTGCGTGCATGTGTGTGTGTGTTTGTGTGTGTTGGATGGTGTGTGTGCATGTGCGTGCGTGTATGTATCTTTGTGGTATTGTCTGTGTGTGTGTGTGTGTGTGTGTGTGCGTTTTTTTTTGTAGCCAATTTCCCCAGTCCACTTACTAGAAACCCTCCTGTCAGCACTTGTGGGTAATGACAAAAAGGAAGCGTATGAAACGGAGAGAAACTGAAATCAAGATCAATATTAATACACCTGGCATACACACTCCTGGCCACCCTCCACAGGCACCGCACCAGCTAACGCCCTCTATAAACAACCCTACGCATCGCTATGACGCATCATAGCCGCGTTATAGACGCACTACCGTCAACTGTTCGAACTGGGCTGTTTGGCTCCGCCTCCCGCCAGTTTAAAACTATAATGAATGAATATACGCTTGTTTATTGTGTTATATCAGTGCAGGTCAGTGGAGTTGGTGGGTGGTGAGGTGTGGGGGTGGGGGGTAGGGGCTGGGGGTGAAGGTCTTATCCACTGGGCTGCTGATTGGCTTGTCTGAGTCACAGCCCAGGCTGACGGCCTGTTGTGTGTGAACAATGGTGTTAATACGCAGCACACAGCCACACTCCATCACAGCCTGGTGTGTGTGTGTGTGTGTGTGTGTGTGTGTGTGTGTGTGTGTGTGTGTGTGTGTGTGCGTGTGCGTGTGCGTGTGCGTGTGTGTGTTAAAGCTGATTGTGAAAGCCACAGGGGCAGCAAATATGATTCATGCATTTCTATCATGTGTGTTGATTTTCTTTTATCGATGTATTAATACTATGTGTGTGTGTGTGTGTGTGTCCAGGTCTGCGAGGGATGACTTTGGCTCAGTCATTGGGAAGTGCCAGGGTAAGGCTTTATGACTTACATATCTCACTCTGACTGATGAGAGAATGACCATATTTCACCACACAGCATGACAGTGGGATATATACAGGTGTGTGTGTGTGTGTGTGGGGGGGGGCGGGGGTGGGGTGTATTGGGTGGAGGGCTCGACTCCTGTTGGTTTGAATCATTCTCTCTAGGGATGTCCCGATCCGATACTGATATCGGATATCGACCCGATATTGGTCCTGAATGCTGGATCGGGGATCGCACCAGAAAAAAAAAAGGCTCCGATCCGATCCTACTGTCATCCGCAGTCAAACTTATGTGTATAAGCGATGAGGGAATAAAAACAGTGAACAGAAACACGTGTCGCAGAAATGCTTCACGCGAGTCCTATATGCGCTTAAAATGCGCATAGCGCTTCACGCGAGTCCTATATGCGCTTAAAATGCGCATAGCGCTGCGCTGTGTGCTTCCGGTTTCATTACAAAGAGGTTAACCCTATATGTGCCTGACGTCTAACAACATTCAAATGACTCTAACTTCATATTTTTTCGGATTTCAATGTATGACACATCATTTGAAAGCTTATGATCCGTAGTTCCAATCCACAACACGTCGCATTTGTTGCTTTAATAAAGGCTGGCAGTCTTTAATTTAACTGTTGTTGGTGTGGACTATATACTGGGGAGGTATTTGTTATTATTCAGGGGTCAAAAAATGTATACAAATATCGTATCGGTATCGGTATCGCCGATACCCGAAGCCCAGGTATCGGTATCGGTATCGGTAGTGAAAAAGTGGGATCGGGACATCCCTAATTCTCTCCACCGAGCTATTCCCCAACATCTTTCATTTCTCTATAATGACACACACACACACACACACTCACACACACACAGACACGCACACACAGACACACAGTGATACAGCAATAGAAATGTGGTTGATACACCTCTGGGTTCATCGTCTTTAAACTCTAAAGTTACTTTCACACTTTCATGTGCCAGTGCTTACCCTCCACTATGGTCCTGTCCATTCTCTCTCTCTCTCTCTCTCTCTCTCTCTCTCTCTCTCTCTCTCTCTCTCTCTCTCTCTCTCTCTCTCTCTCTCTCCCTCTCTCCCCTTCTCTCCCCCCCTCCCCTCTCTCTCCGCCCCCCCCCCCCCTCCTCCTCCTCCTCTCTTGCGGTCTAGACAGTGTTCTTTGTGGTCTCAGTGTAATGATGGTTTATAGTGTGTGTCGTCCCCTCTGGGCCTGGGTGGACTCTGGCCGCTCGCCTGTTTCATCTCCTTTCATTTCACTTTTCAATTCATTTCATTTCACGGAGATTCGTCTTAATGGATTTCTCTGTGGTCCAACCCTGAAGAGCATTCTCTTTTAATGGTGGTGCGTGGGGGTGTCGGTGTGTGTGTCAGTGTGGGTGAGTGTGTGTCGGTGTGGGTGTGTGTGTCGGTGTGGGTGTGTGTCAGTGCCTGACTGCCTCTGTCTCAGAGGCTGTGTGTGTGTGTGTCGGTGTGTGTGTGTGTGTGTGAGAGAGAGTTTGTGTGTGTGTGTGTATGTGAGAGAGTTTGTGTGTGTGTGTGTGTGTGTGTGTGTGTGTGTTTATGTATGTATGTGAGAGAGTTTGTGTGTGTGTGCGTGCGTGTGATTACATTGATAAATGCAGCGCAGCTAGTCTTAAGTGATAGGGCGGGCATCAACGCTGTGATGTTAGTCTTCTGATAGGGCGTCAACACAGCGATGCTAGTCTTTTGATAGGGCGTCTGCACTGCGCTGCGGTGTCACTCCCCCTGCAGAGATACAGGACTGCCAGGGACAGCAACATCCAATTTTCCACCTCACCCCTAAAAATCCATTTATGTGGAAATGGGGCTCTTTCAGCCACGGACAACAAAATAGAATTCATGAGAGAGAGGGGGGGGGTGGGGGGGGTGGGAGGAAGAGTTAGAGATGGAGAGACAGAGAGACAGACAGAGAGGGGAGAGAGAGAGAGAGAGAGAATGAGAGAGAGAATATAAAGAGGAGAGAGAGAATGAGAGAATGAGAGGAGAACAGAGTCTCATTCCCTAAACTCGTTTTCCTCGTCTCTCCCCTGGATGGCTCGGAGGTGTGTTAAATTGCTTCCCGGGGACCCTGTCTGATAGCCGTCATATTTTGGGGAGCTATTATTTTTCTCAGTGGGTGTCTTCCATTTTGCTCTCTCGTCCGTCTCTCTCTCTCTCTCCTCTCTCTCTCTCTCCTCTCTCTCTCTCTCTCTCCTGCTCGCTCCCCTTCTTTCTCTCCTTCCCTCTCTCTCCTTCCCTCTCTCTCCTTCTCTCTCTCTCCCTCCCTTTCGCTCCCTTTCTCTCTCTCCTTCTCTTTCTCCTTCTCTCTCTCTCCTTTTCTCTCTCTCCTCTCTCTCCTTTTCTCTCTCTCCTTCTCTCTATCTCTTTCCCTCTTGCTCCCCTTCTCTCTCTCCTTCCCTCTCTCTCCTTCTCTCTCTCTCCCTCTCTCCCTCTCCTGCTCCCTCTGATGTAGGAGCCTAGTGTAACAGTAAAACTCCTCCTCTCTGTTAAGAACGTGCTGCAGGGGTTTGGGAGGAGATTTGAAGCCAGGCTAGTGGGTGCGTTCCAATAGTCTGCCTAAGTGGATGAACCTTGTATCATTTCTCCTCCAGTATGTTTTGAGAGGGAAGGAAGGGAGGATGGAAGGGGGTGAGGAGAGTATTGGGACGCACCCCTAAGGGGGCGGGGCAACGTCGTCCCTTCTTCCTGCCATTCCAGCTTCCTGATTGGTAAATGTCGGCACTGGCTTATTCCAAAGCGCTTTACAATGGCCTCTCATTCACCCATTCACACACACATTCATACACCAATGGCGGCAAGCTACCATGCAAGGCGCCGGCCCGCTCATTGGAAACAATTTGGGGTTCACCTCAACACGTGGCCAGCCGGGGTTCGAACCGCCGATCTGCCGACCTCGCGATCATTAGACGTCCGCTCTACCTCCTGCCCCTACCAGCTTCCTGTGACAGGGACGTAGGAACTAGATTTCACAGATCCGACGGGAAATTATTGGTGCGAGCCGTCCAATCACGGTAGACCAGCGACGACGTCAAGGAAAGGGAATGAAATGTATCATGTCATCGGACCCCGGCTTCCTGGTTTGGAGAGGAAGTGATGTCGTCTCCCACAGGAAGTGCCGGGGGACACTTTGTCTCCCAGAGATGTGGATGGCCTGGCAGCGCTGCTGAGTCAGCATACAGGGAAAAAAAGCTGAATTAAATAGAAACACACGATTTATGATTTCTGAATCAGCTAAGATACTGTGTGTGTGTGTGTGTGTGTGTCTCTGTGTGTCTCTCTGTATGTGTGTGTGTGTGTGTGTGTGTGTGTTATCCGTTCAGCCATATTCCACCCAGGCCATCATCTGTAGATTAATTAGACCACTGTGCGCCACAGTTGATTTATGCTTTTATGTGAAACACTTGTTCCTGTAGGAATCCATCATCCAGCGCCTCTGTGTCAGAGGGGAGGATTCACAGAGCTGCTCTCATCTGGGCTAATGTGCTCCTGATCTCCCCAACTGTTATTGGGAAGACGACGGGAGTGTGTGTGTGTGTGTGTCAGGGTTTCCGTTAGAAAAATTTGCCGTCGGACATCGTGTCCGGGAAGAATTCGATTTACCGGACAAACGTGATATATTCCGGTCATCATATTAAAATATAATATTTTTTTTTTTTTCCAAAATCATATATTTTTTTCCTCCAAATCTAATGTTTGTCGCGGTGATTACTGTTGTGTAGCGGCCTATATATGCCATTTAATGTCTATTTCTCATCCGATACGATTAGATGCGAGCTATATAATATATAATAATATAACATGATTTGACGCATGCGCGCTATGCCATGCGTCAAATCCAGCGCTGAACGGGTCCAGCGCTGAACGGGCGCCTCACTGGGAACTGAACAGACAGCATCGATCAATGAACGGACTCCACATTACGTTAACTGAAGTTTGTTAAATTGTTTGGGATTAATGTGAGTTTTCTATTTTCTCTTTACAGTTTTACCCTTTTTTTTTTTTTAAATCAATAAAACAACGTCATTTCTATAAGTCTCGCTGGTTGGGAAGGCATTTCGTTTAGCTCGGGAGTATGACAATGGGAAGAACATAACTGTTTATTGAGAAACAATTGATAGGCAGTCTGGGATACGTATATAAAGAAATACCACAATGTCTAGATGTATAACATTTTATTGAACAGTAACAGTGCAAGCATGTAGGCTACGGGGAACAGGGATTTTGGTCAGTAGGTCCTTTGTACAGAGGGCGTTTCTCTCCGACAACGCGTTCCCAGGTACCATGGAAGTCATAGGTAGTCCAGCACACTGACAGAGAGACAGACAGACAGACAGACAGACAGACAGACAGACAGACAGACAGACAGACAGACAGACAGACAGGCAGACAGACAGACAGACAGACAGACAGACAGACAGACAGACAGACAGACAGACAGACAGACAGACAGACAGACAGACAGACAGACAGACAGACAGACAGACAGACAGACAGACAGACAGACAGACAGACAGACAGACAGACAGACAGACAGCTTACTTCTACCCTTTTGAGTGGAATTACTCCTTTAATTAGCTGTTAGCCATCTCAAAGCCCCCTGAGTTGCTCG
>NC_137674.1:53809235-53816735 GCF_963989245.1 Nansenia antarctica | reverse complement strand
CCACTGTAACCCCCTCCCTGACAGCCAAGAACCTTGGAGTGATCCTGGATAACCGACTATCCTGTGCGGAGAACATTGCAGCAACGGCTCGCTCCTGCAGATTCTTCCTCTACAACATCAGAAGGATACGACCATTTCTTACCAGAGAGGCAGGCAGCGCAACTCTTGACCCAGGCACTGGTCATCTCCCGCCTGGATTACTGCAATGTACTCCTGGCTGGGCTCGCTGCTTCAGCCATTAGACCTCTGCAGCTCATCCAGAATGCTGCTGCCCGGGAGCCAGTGCAGGGCGCCAAGGAGAGGGGTGACATGAGAACATTTGGGGAGGTTGAACACCAGACGGGCAGCAGCGTTCTGGATGAGCTGCAGAGGTCTGATGGCGGAGGCGGGGAGCCCGGCCAGGAGTACATTTCAGTAATCAAGGAGTGAGATGACCAGTGACTGGGTCAAGAGTTGCACTGCTTCTCTGGTGAGGAATGGTCGTATCCTTCTGATGTTGTAAAGGAAGAATCTGCTGGAGCGTGCCGTTGCTGCAATGTTCTTTGCACAGGATTGTCGGTTGTCCAGGATCACTCCAAGGTTGTCAGGGAAGGGGTTACAGTAGAGTTCTCCACTGTGATGGAGAGGTCTTGGAGAGGGCAGGCTTTCCCAGGGATGAAGAGTCGCTCAGTCTTGTTAAGGTTGAGCTTGACATGGTGGGCTGACATCCATGTAGAGATGTCAGCGAGACATGCAGAGACACGTGTTGCCACATGTAGGTCAGATGGGGGGAAGGACAGGAAGAGTTGAGTGTCATCTGCGTAGCTGTGGTAGGAGAACCCATGTGAGGAGATTACCGAGCCAAGAGACTTGGTATAGAGGGAGAACAGTAGGGGCCCTAGGACAGAGCCCTGGGGTACCCCAGTGTTGAGGGTTTGTGGAGAAGACATCGATTCTCTCTAGGTTACCTGGTAGGAGCGACCCGCCAGGTAGGAAGCAAACCAGGAGTGTGCAGTGCCAGAGATGACATACTTCAGAGCCAACAGGCTCACAGCCGCGGAGGACGACCCCCTGCTGGCGGAAAAGCTGAACTCCTTCTACGCCCGGTTCGACGAGGGGCGAATGGAAGTAACCACAACACAAACACCACTCTCTCCAGCTCTCCCTTCCTTCCCTCCCTCCCACCTTCTCTCCCTCATATCCTTCCCCTCCTCCTCCCTCCCTCCCCTAATCACTTGAAATTCCTTAATATTTCTCCTGCTGTACCTCCCTCTCTCCCTCCCTCCCTCCCTCCCTCCTGCCCTGCCTCCCTCCTTCCCTCCCATCCGCCTTTCCTCCCTCCCTCCCTCCCCTCTAGATGGTGAGTTTCCCAGGGGACTTCAGCTACGCGGCGGCAGGCCTGGTCTTCCTGGAGTACACGGGCAGCGCCCATTGGTCGGCCGAGCTGCTCGTCATCACCTACGGGGGCGGGCTCAAGAGCTACCTGGTCAGGTAAAGCAACCAAGGTCATGAACTTTGACCCCTCCGCACATACGAAACACACCGTCCCGGAGGAACATGCTCACGCATAAACACACTCTCTGCGTGTGTGCATTTGTTTATTTGTGTGTGTGTGTGTGTGTGTGTGTGTGTTTGTTGGACTGTGTGCAGTGTTTCCTCCAGGAATTTTTACAATGGTGGCGGTTAGGGGTGTAACGGATCACGGAAATTCCGTGATCCGTTCGGATCGCCCTCCTCGGTTCGGAACGCATGTGTACCGCGGATCAATTGCAAAATGTTAACAAGTAATAATATTACTTAATATCTCTTGTAAATCACAATGTAGAGTTGCCATGAAAAGATAGACGCGACAATTGCGGGCTTTGTTTTACTCTAAAGCGCAATGATAGGTTGATAATGCGAAAGAAAAAGAATCCGTTGTTTGCTCACACGTGAAGCTGGGAATCCACAACAACAAGGCTGCGTTCGTAAATCCGCTCTCTTGTCCAATCAAATGACTTGGTCCCTTTATGACGTCGGACCCAGTGTGCGCTCCGGCGCTCTTAAAGCGAATTTACGAACGCGGCCCACAAGTGTATCATGTTACGTTGTTCGGCGGAGAAGAACGCATTTTTTTCATACCATGTTCAAAATAAGGGTTCACTTTATTATTTAGTTAAAAGTGGCATAAAACATGTTTATTCATCTGCTTTAAAGAGCCCAGTGATTCACTGCTGCAACCAGGCGCCTCCTCCCTCTCTCCTATCATTTAAATTGAGTGTATTTCAGTATAATTATGTAATGTTTGAGTGTAGAATATGTTATATATGTATGTATATATATATATTACCAGTTTTGACATCTTGAATGTTGTTGGTTTTTGTCACATAGTAAAAGTGGTGTTTTTACAGAATTCAAGGAAAAAGCAGTTTTTATAAAAACAAAAATGTTTTGTGTTGATCCGAAAAATGATCCGATCCGTGACTCCAAAACCGTGACACGATCCGATCCGTGAGTTAGGTGATCCGTTACACCCCTAGTGGCGGGTAGCGCTGGCCGCGTGCTTTTTTCCGCGTGCACGCGCATGAAACGCGCACGCGCGCTCAAAACAACGACGTAATTTCAGCCAAAACTCGAGGATGGCCCAAAAAAATAAAATGTTTTCCTGTACTTCTCCCGTGTGTCTCTTATTGTCTGTGTCTGCATGTTTTTCCAGCATGTAATTCCGTTGTCAATAAAAAAATCGTCTCCCACGACTCTTTCCGGACACGTTGGAATTTTTACCGTAACCCCCGGAGAACCAAAGTTATTAAGCCGCAAAGGGTGCCTCATTTACCGCTGCTGGAGGAAAGTACCGCTTACCGCTGACAGCGGGGAGAGGAAATATTTCTACCCGGGAATTCGCTCCTTGCTGTGTCCACGGTGATAGGAGTGGAGGATCGACTCCATTCAAAAACGTTTCGATTCCATGGCTTGTCCTCTTTCCGGACACATTGGAATTTTTACCGTAACCCCCGGAGAACCAAAGTTATTAAGCCGCAAAGGGTGCCTCATTTACCGCTGCTGGAGGAAAGTACCGCTTACCGCTGACAGCGGGGAGAGGAAATATTTCTACCCGGGAATTCGCTCCTTGCTGTGTCCACGGTGATAGGAGTGGAGGATCGTAGTTTGTAGACTAGACGCAGCCTAGATGTATTCGACCAATCACAAAACAGTTTTGCAAGCGCGTCGCTTCGCGCTTGTGGGTGTGTCTAGCGCTGTGAAGGTCTGAAAAGCGGCCTAAATTTTTTATTTTTTTTTGGTTGAGAAATCTGAATGGTGGCGGAGGAAATTCCATCGTGGCGGGCCGCCACGATGAAATGCATGTAGAGGAAACACTGGTGTGTGTCTGTGTTTGTGTCTGTGTTTGTGTCTGTGTATCTGTCTGTGTCTGTGTGTGTGTGTCTGTTTTTTGGACTGTGTGTGTCTGTGTGTGTTTGTCTGTCTGTCTCTGTGGGTGTGTGTGAGTGATCTTGTCTGTGTAAACATGATGTTGAGTGACACCTCTGTTCCCAACCAACGGTCTGCTGTCTAATCCATGTCTCAACACACACTCAGCGTGTTTGAACAACGCCTCCCCTGTGTGAGAAGGTCAGGATCTTAACCAGGCATTGAGATATCTGTATTCCGTGTCCACGCATATCTGCCAGCCTGATTCCTGGTAATCATTTTCATGGCATTATTCCAAAGTTTCCAATGATTTAATTCTGTGCGATTGCACTGGAACGTGACCAGCCAGAGCCCAGTGAGACTCAGAGGAGATGAAATGGAGGGTTCTAGAAAGAAGTGGGTCTTTGGGATGTTGAACGCACACACACACACACACACACACACACACACACACACAGTCAGTCAAATAAACAAGCATAAACACACACACACACACACACACACACACACACTCACACACTCGACCCTTAGATCACGCCGACACTACTCATGAACCACCCAAGAAAATCAAACATGCAGACTGGTGTTCGCCTGCAGTACAAGAAGCCTCAAACCTCTGATTTATTTTCATTTTATCGACGGCTAAAAAGTCGTCAGGATCCTTTTGAAGTGGATGATGTGAGCGTGTTGCTTGCTTCTTGACTCACCATCATAACAGCTAATTAAGATGGGGAGGCATTTGATGCCTTTTCCACCGGATTTACTCTCCAAAGTCTCCTCTCTGTGTTTGCGTTTCATTTTTAATCCGTGATTTAAACACACACACACACACACACACACACACACACACACATACACATACGTTTCAGCCTATCACAACTACGCTGCCTTCATCCACTTTAAAAGAGAGTCCCAAAAACTTGGTCCCTTCCTGTGTGAGATTGTGTGTTTGTGTGAGAGTGTATGTGAGTTTGCAGCATATTTTAGAAGGCTGTAGAATGTATTTTCGGAAAGATAGTTGCTTGCTACTATTAGGTGTGTGTGTGTGCGTGTGCGTGTGCGTGTGCGTGTGCGTGTGCGTGTCTGTGTGTGCGTGTGTGTGTGTGTGCGAGGGGGGGGAGGTCTCTGTCTGTCTGTCTGTCTATTTGTTCCAACGGGGGACTTTACTTCCTGTTTCGCTGTGTCCGTCTCCTCCCCCTCTCAGTATGGGAACCAATCAGAGCTTCCAGGAGAACCACAGCTTCAGTTTCTCCGCCCACTACTCCCACGGCATCACCTCGGCCCTCTACCACCCAGGACACCGGTATGACCACTTCCTGTCCTTCACCGTGTACACTGCTGAGCTGTGCTGTACTGTACTGTACTGTACTAAACTGTACATGGCTACTTATACATCCACCGTAGCCCCAATTTACACTACTGAGCTGAACACGCCTGACTATTACATTACTATTACATTACTATTACACTCCTGACTATTACACTACTGTTACACTACTATTACATTACTGACTATTACACTACTGACTATTACACTACTATTATACTGACTATTACACTACTATTATACTGACTATTACGGCCCCGATTTTGTCGCACCGCCGAATTCGATTCCATTGTATTCAATGAGCCAATGCACACGGCGTGCGATGCGATTCTATCGCACGACAACATTCGATTCTCCGTTCACACCAATTGAAATAATTCAAAGACTTGAGATTCGAATGTTGTCACTATTACACTACTATTACACTACTGACTATTACACTACTGACTAGTAGTAATAGTGTAATAGTCAGTAGTGTAATAATAGTGTAATAGTCAGTAGTGTAATAATAGTATAATAGTCAGTAGTGTAATAATAGTGTAATAGTCAGGAGCTGCTACTGTGCATGCTGCTATTCCTCAAGAAGGGGCCATTAGCACACACACACACACACACACACACACACACACACACACACACACACACACACATCTATACTGCATACCACACTGCATCCTTCACAACCATTTCAACCACGTTCATCATTAGTGACTGACTAGGGTATCTGTTCAACATGATATTGTGCCTACGGTATGACCACCTCTATTCAGTCTGGACAGGAAGTCCTGGCACCGCTTTTCCAGGTGTGTTTCTAATCACCACCAGAGGGCAGTATGGAGCTGACTAGGAGAGTTCTCATTGCTTTGTCATTGTTGTGTCTGCTGCTCAGCCCCGTACACAGCCCCATCTGAGGGGGCGGGGCTTCAATGTGACGGGTGGGGGACACTATTGTCTCCCATTATGCCAGGACCACCATTATGCCAGGACCACCATTATGCCAGGGCTACGTCACCACAAGGCCGTGACTACTACACCTAGATGAACCTCCCAGTGCTTCTCCACTGCAGTCTAATGAAGCCTGCTGACACCCCCCCCCCACCCTTACCCCTAGGCTCTTATGTCATCTAACTGGGCAGCTGACAGGTTGGGGTAGATATAAGTAATGCCACATTACCATAATGCTTGAATCAGTCCAGTCCTTTCAGATCAGCAGAAGAGGCCTAAGGGGCTGGAGCTAGAGGATTTTAGAACTGGCAAGGAGTGGTTGTAATGAGTGTGTGTGTGTGTGTGTGTGTGTGTGTGTGTGTGTGTGTGTGTGTGTGTGTGTGTGTGTGTGTGTGCGCGTGTGCACGTGTGCGTGTGTGTTTGTGTGTGTGCGTGTGTGTGCGCACGTGTGTGTGTGTTTCTGTCTGTGTGTGTCTGCGTGTGGGTGTGTCTCTGTCTGTCTGTCTGTCTATCTGTGTGTGTGCGTGTGCGTGCGTGCGTGCGTGCGTGCGTGCGTGCGTGTGTGTGCGTGTGTGTGTGTGTGTGTGTGTGTGTCCCAGGTTACTGCTGGTGGGGGGGTGTGAGTCAGGGGGTGACGACCCGTCCAGGGCGGCCCGCTGTGGCATCACAGCCTGGAGAGCGTTGTCCGGGGCGCCTTACTACAGACAGGTCACCAGCTACCAGGACCACGTCACCGCTGTGAGTAGATACGCACACACACACACACACACACACACACACGCACACACACACTCATCCTCTCTCTCTCCCTCTCTCTCTCCCTCTCTCCCTCTCTCTCTCTCTCTCTCTCTCTCTCTCTCTCTCTCTCAGACTCAGAAGAGAGGTTACTTCAGAATCCCCAACTTCCGGCTTTTCTCCAGACAGAGCAATGAACAGGTAACCTCCTCTCCTCCTCTATTCCTCTGCCTTTCTCTCCTCCTCTCCTCCTCTCTTCCTCTATTCCTCTGCCCTCCTCTCCTCCTCTATTCCTCTGCCCTTCTCTCCTCCTCTCCTCCTCTCTTCCTCTATTCCTCTGCCCTCCTCTCCTCCTCTCCTCCTCTATTCCTCTGCCCTTCTCTCCTCCTCTCCTCCTCTCTTCCTCTATTCCTCTGCCCTCCTCTCCTCCTCTCCTCCTCTATTCCTCTGCCCTTCTCTCCTCCTCTCCTCCTCTGCCCTCCTCCTCCTCCTGGTAACATATCACAAACACATACAGCACCCCGGTTAACGAACGGAACAGTGAAGCCTTTTGGCTCCACGCTCCAATCCTTTGGATTTGAGATCAAACAAGTACTAGGAGGTTACAGTAGGGTTAGGGTCAGGAGAGATTCTCAGCTTTTATTTGATGATACCTGTGTACATTTTGGTTTCACCATTCCAAAATTATAACAAGTGTTGTAGATTACAAGAAGTGGCGTAGCACACTAAGGCGCATGCCATGTCATCGCAAGGTCCCTGGTTCGATTCCGGCCGTCATCATATCCTGCGTGTCATCCCCCCCCCCTCTCTCTCACCCATCCTTCCTGTCAGTCTCTACTGTCTACTGGCCCTCTCCCCAATAAAGCACAAATGCCCTAAAAACATATGTTGGGGGGGAAAAAAGAGAAAAAGAAAGGACATCACTTATGCATCTTCCCCTTATTTTAGAGAACCCAAATGTGTTTAGATTCCAAAAGAAGAAGACAATCATTTTTCACTCTCCCATTGCTTAGAGAGGTTAGATAGACAGGTAATCCAGAGGTTAGAGAGGCAGGTATCCCTGAGGTTAGAGAGGCAGGTAACCCAGAGTTTAGAGATGCAGGTAG
>NC_137674.1:53804235-53806735 GCF_963989245.1 Nansenia antarctica | reverse complement strand
CCCCCCCCTCAGACAAGGAGCAGTACTACCCGTTGGTGGACGTGAGCTGGTGGAGTGAGTGTGTGTTGATCCTGGCGCGCTGCTCCGGCTCCCTGACCGTGTCCTCCGCCAGAACCCTCCGGAACCTCCTGGGCAAGTCCTGCGAGTGGTTCGAGCCGTCGCCACGGGTTACCGCCGCCCACGACGGGGGTTTCCTCAGTCTGGAGGTGAACACCCAGATTAATAGAGATGAAACTCCATGAGAGAGAGAGAGAGAGGTGTATGTGTATGTGTATGTGTATGTGTATGTGTGTGCGTGTGCGTGTGTGTGTGCACGCGCGGGTGTGGGTGTGGGTGGGTGTGGGTGGGTATGTGTGTGAGGTGCCATCTCAGATTCCATCTCCTGACGGGGGACGATCATAAAAAGCGAGTTATTATGAAATATTCATCCCTCTTTCTCTATCGGCCCATAAAGGCTCTCTCTCTCCACCCTCCGCTTTATTCCACTCCCTCTCTTTTTCCTTATTTATTTTTATCTGATTCAGCGTGTAAAAAAAGAGGCGTGAAGAAGGGAGAGAAGTCTGGAGGGCATGAATGGAGAGATAGAGGGAGGGAGAGCGAGAGAGAGGGGGAAGAGTTGATGATGAGATTTTGGGGGGATTTTTTGGGGAATTTCTTTTTCATCTGCCAACTTCAGGAAAAGGTTTCATCAGCCCGGCACTACATGGGGGATAGAATCCTGACGGCAGTGTGTGTGTCTGTGTCTGTGTGTGTGTGTGTGTGTGTGTGTGTGTGTGTCTCTGTGAGTGGATGTGTGTCTGCATGCCCAATGATCCTTTAGGACGCTGCATCGACAGTGTTTGTGTATACATGACTGTGTGCGTATGCGTGTGCATGTGCGTGTGCGTGAGTGTGTGTGAGAGAGACACCCTCTCATCAGTGGGAGGAGGATGTGTGTGTTAGGCTGAGGAGGATGTGTGTGTGTTAGGCTGAGGAGGATGTGTGTGTTAGGCTGAGGAGGATGTGTGTGTGTTAGGCTGAGGACGATGTGTGTGTTAGACTCAGGAGGATGTGTGTGTTATGCTGAGGAGGATGTATGTGTTATGCTGAGGAGGATGTGTGTGTTAGGCTGAAGAGGATGTGTGTGTTAGGCTGAGGAGGATGTGTGTGTTAGGCTAAGGAGGATGTGTGTGTGTTACAGTGTTTCCTCCAGGATCTTTCACATTAGTGGCGGAGCTTTCATTTTTCGCGCGCGGAGCGTGCACGCGCATAAAACGCGCACTGGCGCTCAAAACAAAGACGTAATTTCACCAAAAACTAGAGGGTGGCAACAACGGTTAAGTCATTAAAGCCGAGCAGGTGATTTTATATAGAAGGTGATCAAATACCAATATATCCTACAGCTCCAGCGGAACATGCGGAACGCGCATGACACACACACACACACACAGAAAGATCATCAGCTCATCGAATATGAAGTACACGAGAGATAATCAGCTCATCGAATATGAAGTACACAAGAGTAGAGTACACAGGGGCGCTTAGGTGGCGTAGTGGATTAAGCGTTGACCATGTACCGCAGGGCTCCCGGTTCGATTCTAGCCGCGGACATATCCTGCATGTCATCCCTTCGCTCTCTCTCACCCATCCTTCCTGTCATAATCTATACTATATCTGTCATTAAAAATAAAAATATGAAAAAATAACTTTAAAGAGTAGAGTACACATGGAACCGGGAACGCGCATACAGCACTGAACAACATCCGTAGAATATAAACTTGTGACTGACAGTCCCATACATACACACACACACACACACACACACACAATGAAAGATCATCAGCTCATCAATACGAAGTAGGCCTACATGAGAGTACACGCACAAAACCGGCTAACGTTATTCATTAACTGTTTACACAAGTAAAATCACAGTGTGACAGTCAGATGGAGCATTCGGTAAACAACAACAGCAAGGTAATGCTATCAGTTGAGTTAAAGAAAACCAACTCTTACCTTTGAGGACACCAACATGAGCCCTGCTTACCCGTACCTCCGCCGTTCTGTTCGTGGTGATTTTAGAGGCAATAGATTATTTTTGCCCCGCGCATATTGCTATGAATAGTTCGAAGCTAGCGTTAGGTGCGAGAATGCTCGGTTAACCCATTAGCGGGAACATTATTTGTTTCACAAAATAGGCTGATTTAATTGACCATGAACATCAGAGACATACATTACGAATGTTCATTTAAAATACTCTATACTGAGCACTGGTATAAGAACATGAACCAGAGAACAGCAGTAAATGCAATAACCCACAGTCGTCGCTGATGATGTTGCATTTTCGATTAGGATACGTTTACGGGATTAAAGGGACCGGCGACGGGCGAAGAGAGAAAGAGAGGAGAGTGATTTCCTGAAATCCAAATGTCCCGCTAAATTCGGACCAATCACAAAACTGTTTTGAAAGCGCGTCGCCTCGCACCACGCGCCTATTGAGAGCGATTCAGTCTCGATTGCAGTG
>NC_137674.1:53784235-53799235 GCF_963989245.1 Nansenia antarctica | reverse complement strand
AAAGGAGCTGGTTTACATAAATAAAGGCTATGTACACTATCCACTATACTATACTGTACAGATAAAACGACTAGGGTTGTCATATTGCACATAGTGTTATTGCACTTTCATTTAAAGTGTCGCAGTTTGCAGGCTTGAAATGTACACATTTGTGCCTCAGCACTACACCTGATTTTTCAATCCAGCAGCTGCCATCATTCCGTCCAGACTGTCCAGGGCCCAGAACCTAGGTCTTTGCTGTGTTCAGGGCCTGGATGGCCCTGGGGTAGAACCTGAGCTTCAGTCTGTTTGTCCTTGCGGCCATGGTCCTGTACCGCCTTTTTCGAGGGCAGCCGGGCAAAGTGTTCGTACCCAGGGTGGGATGGGTCTCTGGAGATCTTTGAGGCCTTCCTGAGGCAGCGTGTGTTGTACAGCTCTTCCAGAGAGGGTAGGGGGGCGCCGGTGATCTTCTGGGCTGTTCTCACGACTCTCTGTAGCGCATTTCTCTCTGCGGCTGTGCAGCTGGAGAACCAGTTGCAGATGCAGTAGGTGAGGATGCTCTCCACTGCGCAGCGGTAGAAGGCCACCAGTATCTCCTGCTTGTTGTGGTCCTTCCTGAGGACTCTCAGGAAGTAGAGCCGCTGTTGTGCCTTCTTGATGATGGCTGCTGTGTTGTTCTTCCAGGACAGGTCATCCTGTATGTGCACCCCCAGGAATCGGAGGGTTGAGACTCTCTCCACGCTCTCTCCGTCGATGAGCAGGGGCTGGACCTCAGATTTTTTCCTCCTGAAGTCCACGATGATTTCCTGGGTCTTTGACTGGTTCAGCAGCAGGTTGTTAACCTTGCACAGCTTACTCAGCTGCTCTACCTCATCCCTGTACGCCGCCTCGTCCCCCCCCGAGATGCAGCCCACCACGGTGGGATATAGTTGTCGGCCATAGATAATTTCCAAAACGTTAAAACTATTTTCTTCACAACCGGGGACAGTTGAAAGGGGTTCTTCCCCCTAATGTAGTCTAGCATTTGGTTTTAGTTATATTGCTCTCAGTTTTTTGTACCTTTTGCTAAATCAAGCATTTAGAATGTAGAGTGCATATTAACAAAAAAAACGTGTCGGACTCTAATAAAACGCATCGGAGGTCAAGCTTAGACAGGTCCCACCCTAAATCTAGGTCCCCTTCAAAAATGGCTGCAGCTTTGAACACTTTTATATCCCAGATAGGATGTGTGGACCCCTGGCGATACAGCTTTCCTCAAAGCAAAGAGTTTTCATTTTTCTCACATGTACATCACACATACTCCAGGATCGATTATTTTTTTATAGACAAATCACTTCTCCCCTCAATAAGGAAAATTAAATATTCAACCATAGTTGAATCCGATCACTCTCCTGTCTTGATGGATCTCTCCTTCTCTCTTAACCGAAGAGAACGCCCACCATGGAGATTAAATACAGCCTTACTTGCAGACAAATATTTCTGTTCAACAGTGTCTGTGACAATTGACAATTGTCTTGAAACAAACAAAAATTATTAAACTTCCCCATCTTTATTATGGGAAACACTAAAAGCTGTCATTAGAGGTGAGATCATAGCATACTCGGCCCAGTTAAAGAAGGCAAAACAAAATGAACAGATTAACCTCCTGAACTCCATATCTGAACTGGACAGACAATATTCTATATCCCGTTCACCAGAGATATACAAAGAAAGATTGGGTCTTCAAACACAGTATAATTTGTCTTCTACTGATCAGGCTGAGAGACTATTACTTCGTTCACGAGGTTTAGTATTCGAACATGGAGAAAAGGCAGGACGACTTCTGGCTCATCAACTCAAATGCAGGTCTGCCACTCAATTTATATCAGAGATTATAAATACTTCAAACGAACACATAGTTAATCCAACTGCAATTAATGACACTTTCAAAACTTTTTACTCAAAGTTATATACCTCTGAAGCACCTTCTGACAGTTCACCTATGCTAAAGTTTTTTGATAAATTAAATATTCCCCAAATGAATCGCTCTCAAAAAGAAATTGCAGATAGACCCGTGGAAATGCAGGAAATAATTGGCTATCCAATCGAATAGATGGCTATCCAATCGAATTCTACAAAAATTTCACTAAATTGGCCCCTTTGCTTCTAGACATGTACAAGGACTCCATGGACAGAGGAACCTTACCACAAACACTTACAGAGGCATCTATTACACTTCTGCTTAAACCAGGAAAGGTTGCTTCTAACTGTGGTTCCTACAGGCCTATCTCACTTTTGAATGTGGATGCCAAGATACTAGCGAAGGCTCTGGCTACCCGCTTAGACCCCATCCTACCTGACATAATATCGACAGACCAATCTGGTTTTATCAAAGGCCGCCACTCCTATTCGAATATTCGTCGTCTCTTAGGCGTGATACACTCCCCTGCGACCAGAAGTAGTTGTCTCACTGGATGCTGAGAAGGCATTCGACAGGGTCGAGTGGACATATCTGTTTGAAGTTTTACAAAGATTTGGTTTTGGGCCCAAATATATCTCCTGGATTAAGTTGCTTTACTCCTCCCCTAGGTCATCGGTGGTCACAAATGGGACCCGCTCTCAGTACTTTCCCTTGTCAAGGGGAGCACGGCAAGGTTCTCCGTTGAGCCCTTTGTTATTTGTCTTGGCACTTGAACCCCTCTCAATAGCACTCAAATCTGCAGCCTTTATGCATGGGATACAGAGATGGGGTTCGGAACACAAGCTATCTTTATATGCGGATGACCTGTTATTATATGTGTCCGACCCTGTGTCATGTATGCCTGACATCACGAAGCTACTCTCCAGTTTTGGCCTCTTCTCTGGATATAAGCTGAACTTCTCTAAAAGCGAATGCTTCCTGTTAAACGCCTTGGCGCTTCAGATCCCCCAGAGTAGCTTGCCCTTTCAAACATCCAAAGTTGGTTTTAAATACTTAGGAGTTAATATTACCTGTGACTTCACAGGCCTCTACAAACATAATTTCGAACCTCTCGTAAACAAACTTAAATCTGACCTTCAGAGATGGGATGCTCTCCACTTGTCCTTGGCAGGCAGAGTAAATTCGGTCAAAATGAATGCCCTACCCAGATTCTTATATTTATTCCAATGTCTACCCGTGTTCCTTCCAAAAATTTTCTTTAATTCTATAGACAGGCTTATATCATCTTTTATTTGGGGTGGTAAATCTCTGAGGGTCCGCAAAGAACTACTTCAGAGGCATAGACAGATGGGGGGGGGGGCCTAGCTCTTCCAAACCTTCTTTTCTATTATTGGGCCGCTAACATACAGAAAGTCGTCCACTGGACTCACTCTTCAGATGCGGGCTGGTGCCTGATGGAGGCAAAGTCTTGTTCCTCGTCCTCTCTTCACGCCCTGGTCACATCTAAGATGCCATTATCTCCCTCTAAATACACCAACAGTGCAGTGGTTGTCTCTACTCTCCGAATATGGTCCCAGTTTAGAGCACATTTCAAACTTCAAAGCTTTTCAATCCAGAGTCCAATATGTCACAACCACCTCTTTATTCCAGCAAAGCAAGATGTAACTTTTTCTCTTTGGCAACAGATGGGCCTTGTAAAATTTTGAGACCTATACATAGATGGCATATTTGCAAACTTTCGTGACCTCTCAAATAAATTCCATCTACCTAACTCGAACCTCTTTCGCTATTTCCAGATCCGTCATTTCATCCAAAGTCAATGCCCGTCCTTCCCTAACATGCCTCCATTATCTGTACTTGACACAATCCTCGATACTCCCACCAGTCAAAAAGGTCATATATCGAGACTCTATGACATCATAATGTCCCTTAAAGGAGAGTCAATCCATAAGATTAGAACAAGCTGGGAGGAAGAACTTGGTCAACAAATAGCGGATGAAACATGGAACAATGCATTAGACAGAGTGAATAGGAGCACCTCTTGTGCCCGACTTGGACTTATACAATTTAAAGTTCTTCATCGTGTCCATTTCAGTAAACACAGACTATCCAAAATATTCCCTGAGCTTAACGATATTTGTGATCGGTGTCACAATGCCCCAGCAGACCGTTCCCATATGTTTTGGACCTGTCCTCAACTGACTGGATATTGGTCAAATGTCTTTAAAATTATGTCCGAGGCACTGGGTATTGATGTACGACCGAATGCCTTGACTGCCATCTTCGGGGTTTCAGAGAGCGATCGACTGACCAACATCCAAAAGAATAGCATGTCTTTTGCTTCCCTATTGGCTCGGAGGAGAATACTGCTTGATTGGAAATCACCGAAACCGCCCACAGTCTCAGCATGGCTGAGAGACCTAATGCTATATCTTAAATTAGAAAAAATTAAATACACAATTAGAGGTTCCACAAGCAAATTTTATTCTACATGGGGCTCTGTGTTGGCATATTTTGATGGTCTTAAGACTCTCCCTGAAGTTCCAACCTGAGGGATGCAGGCTTCTGACATGTCACCTCTCTAGTGTTGGTCCATGTAATGTTGCGACGACCTGTCTCTGTAGATCCTATAATTATGTACTGTCTTGGTAGTTACCTGGTTGCAGCTGTGATACAACAACATTATTATTGTCCAGTGTGAACATTTATTTTAATCTTAATTTTCTTTTTCCTTTTTTAATGTTATTACTATGCCAATGTAACTTTAGGGCCCTGCAGGAAATGTTTGGGGTTGGGTGGGGGGGTGGGCGGAAATGTGTAAAAATCATGTGAAAATCAACATGTTTAATCATATTGTATTGTGTAACTTTTGAATAAAAATACTTGAAAAAAAAAAAAAAAGAGTACACTACTTTCCACCAATAGTTGAGATCCGCTTCATGAGTGTGTGTGTGTGTGTGTGTGTGTGTGTGTGTGTCCCTCCCTCCAGAGTAAGATCCGTAAGCGCTCCTGGGTTCTTCATGAGTGTGTGGAGCGTGTCCCAGAGAACGTGGACGCGGCCAAGGAGCTGCTGCTGTACGGCCTAAAGGGCACGGACCTGGAGGCTCTCATCGCCATCGGCAACGGGGAAGACAGGGGCAGGTGGGGAACCGGCCTACATTGGGACACACACGCACACGCATGCACACACACCTACACGCACACACACACACACACACACACACACACACACACACACACACACACACATACACACACACAGTGAGAACATCTGTCGATATGACATACACAATGTACACACTCCCACACACACACTCCCACACATAAACTCCTTATTAATTTTGGTCCTTAACATACTCATCCACCTCTACTTCTCACACAGAATAGACTACAAACCTACGCAAAAGTAGCAGCTGCAGACAAAGGAGAAGGCTTACACACACACACGCACACGCACACTCACTCTCTCTCTTTCTCTCTCTAAATAGACCCTGAAAAAAACCTTTTTAAATATATATAGACTATTTTTTATACACATTTTTAATTTTTGTTGACTAAAAGGAAAAGAGAGGAAATTATCTCTAATTAGATAAGAGTAATTAATTAGATAAGACTAATTGGATAAGTTTTTGGAGAGAGTTGTTAATTTGCTTCAAAGGCATGCATGACATTAGCAGAACAGTAAGAATTTCTCATTGCGACGTTGCAATGTTGTTATTGGTGGAGAATGATTACCATGCACAGGTCATTTGCAAGTCATGGAGAAAGTCTGCTCACCATTGATTCAAACACGCATGCGCTTGAAACACTGAAGAAAAACAAGACAGAATGATGTTTCCATGGCAGGAGAAAGCTTTTGCACCCACACATTTACGGGGGAAAACACGACTGTACCATCTCAAGACAGTCAATGAATCTTTGCCTTTGAGAAGGGCTGGTTAGTTTGAGAAGAGCTGGTTAGTTTGAGAAGGGCTGGTTAGTTTGAGAAGGGCTGGTTAGTTTGACAAGGGCTGGTTAGTTTGAGAAGGGCTGGTTAGTTTGACAAGGGCTGGTTAGTTTGAGAAGAACTGGTTAGTTTGAGAAGGGCTGGTTAGTTTGAGAAGGGCTGGTTAGTTTGAGAAGGGCTGGTTAGTTTGAGAAGAGCTGGTTAGTTTGAGAAGGGCTGGTTAGTTTGAGAAGGGCTGGTTAGTTTGAGAAGGGCTGGTTAGTTTGAGAAGAGCTGGTTAGTTTGAGAAGGGCTGGTTAGTTTGAGAAGAGCTGGTTAGTTTGAGAAGGGCTGGTTAGTTTGAGAAGGGCTGGTTAGTTTGAGAAGGGCTGGTTAGTTTGACAAGGGCTGGTTAGTTTGAGAAGAGCTGGTTAGTTTGAGAAGGGCTGGTTAGTTTGAGAAGGGCTGGTTAGTTTGAGAAGAGCTGGTTAGTTTGAGAAGGGCTGGTTAGTTTGAGAAGGGCTGGTTAGTTTGAGAAGGGCTGGTTAGTTTGAGAAGAGCTGGTTAGATGGAGAAGGGCTGGTTAGTTGGAGAAGGGCTGGTTAGTTTGAGAAGGGCTGGTTAGTTTGACAAGGGCTGGTTAGTTTGACAAGGGCTGGTTAGTTTGACAAGGGCTGGTTAGTTTGAGAAGAACTGGTTAGTTTGAGAAGAGCTGGTTAGTTTGACAAGGGCTGGTTAGTTTGAGCAATGCGCTGCACATATCATATTTACAAATTACCTTTGGTAAAGAAATAAGCATGGATGTTGTGATCAATATCAGAAAATCTGCCCAGTGCCCGCATACATACACTTACGCACACACAGACACACACAGACACACACAGACACACACAGACACACACACAGACACACACAGACACACACACACACACAGACACACACAGACACACACACACACACACACACACACACACACACACACACAGACACACCTGTGTCGAAGACATTGAAAGTCACCCACTCCCCTGTCTCCCACAGGTTCATCCTGCCTGGGGACCTGGACATAGACGAGGTCCCCTACGAAGACTTCCTGTCTGCAGAGGAAGAGCTGGACAGGAAGAGGGAGGTGGAGAACAGGAAGAGACAGGAGCTGCTGGCCGTAGTGGACTTCAGCAGGTACCAGCGGACCAGTTAAAGGGACAGTTTGTGATTTGAAATCTTATAGTCAGATGGTTCCTTACCTTGAAAGTTGTCTATGGGCCAGGAGAAGCTGGAATCCATGGTTTATGTTAAAATGTGTTGGTTTTCCTGTCATTGTCATAGTTTTGTTTGTTATTGGTGGCTTAAGCTAGAGAGTTAGCCCGAGGCTATTTTCTCCTGGCCCGTGGCCTGCTTTCAGGGTTAAGAACCGTGTGACTGTCATGTTTAAAGCTGAACTGTCATCTTAAAGGGATTGTTCCCTCAACAATCCAATGTGTGTGAATTGTGGTTGCTAGGGAGAGCAACTCTGCGCTTATCGGCAGATTTTGACTGACACATATGTGACAGCAGCTGGTGAAAGCGGAAACAAGTCGACAACCAGTCGACAACCAGCCGACAACCAATCAAAATGTTCAGTCTGTTATTCAGAAAAATGTAAATGAATTTCAACGTTGTTTAAAATCAATGACACACTCGCTAGTCAAGCCAAAACATTGCAATGCAGTGGATTCGGTGAGTAATCCCCACTACTCTACACTAACTAGGCAGTAGTGGGGACTACTCACAGACTCCATTGCATTGTAGTATTTTGGCTCGACTAGCGAGTGTGTCATTGATTTTCAACAACGTTGACATTTATTTACATTTTTCAGAATAAAAGTCTGAACATTTGGTCGGTTGCCAACTTGTTCCCGCTTTCAACAGTTGCTGTCACATATGACCTCTGTGATGTTCTGACTCACATATATGACCTCTGTGATGTTCTGACTCACATATGACCTCTGTGATGTTCTGACTCACATATGACCTCTGTGATGTTCTGACTCACACATATGACCTCTGTGATGTTCTGACTGGGAGCTCCGCCCTCCCAATTAGCTTCCATAGCCTAGTGGCAGACACCTTTGTGTTTACCCCCCTACACACACACACATGT
This sequence comes from Nansenia antarctica, assembly GCF_963989245.1. Classification (NCBI taxonomy): domain Eukaryota; kingdom Metazoa; phylum Chordata; class Actinopteri; order Argentiniformes; family Microstomatidae; genus Nansenia; species Nansenia antarctica. Next base: position 53,791,294 of record NC_137674.1, on the reverse strand, counting down.
TAATTAGCATAAACACTGACACTCTGGTCGATACACTTAGACATGTTTGTAGCCCTGGTTATGGTTACATAATGCAAGCGAATAAGCTTAATGAGTCATACGTATTTAATCCGTTTAATGAATAAGCGAGAGGGGAGACTTTGGCCGTTGTCAACTTCCATTATACTGGAAAACGTGGGATCACAAGTGAAGGTGCAGTACGTGGGTAATCATGCAAATGAGATTTTAGAAGAAGATGAAGAAGAAGATGGAGAAGGAGAAGAAGAAGATGGAGGTGGAGAAGAAGAGGAAGAGGAAGAAGAGGAAGAAGAAGAAGAGGAGGAAGAAGAAGAAGATATACTTTTATTGATCCCCGAGGGGAAATTATCATTGCTCCATGCACCATGATTAGTAAGCGTAGCGAGTAGGAAAGTAGGTACCCTTCAGTGTTGGGCGCAAATGAATGAATGAATGAATGAATGAATGAATGAATGAATGAATGAATGAATGGTCTTTATTGTCATTGCTATAGTACAGGTACCAAACAACGAAATTTAGGAGGGGTGGCTCCCCTGGTGCTAGGAAAGAAAAAAACAACAACTAAAAACAAAAAAAAAACACAAGAACGGAAGGAGCTGGTTTACATAAATAAAGGCTATGTACACTATCCACTATACTATACTGTACAGATAGACGACTAGGGTTGTCATATTGCACATAGTGTTATTGCACATTCATTTGAAGTGTCGCAGTTTGCAGGCTAGAAATGTACATATTTGTGCCTCAGCACTACACCTGATTTTTTCAGTCCAGCAGCTGCCATCAATCCGTCCAGACTGTCCAGGGCCCAGAACCTAGGTCTTTGCTGTGTTCAGGGCCTGGATGGCCCTGGGGTAGAAGCTGTGCTTCAGTCTGTTTGTCCTTGCGGCCATGGTCCTGTACCGCCTTTTCGAGGGCAGCCTGGTAAAGTGTTCGTACCCAGGGTGGGTTGGGTCTCTGGAGATCTTGGAGGCCTTCCTGAGACAGCGTGTGTTGTACAGCTCTTCCAGAGAGGGGAGGGGGGCGCCGGTGATCTTCTGGGCTGTTCTCACGACTCTCTGTAGCGCATTTCTCTCCGCGGTTGTGCAGCTGGAGAACCAGTTGCAGATGCCGTAGGTGAGGATGCTCTCCACTGCGCCGCGGTAGTAGGCCACCATTATCTCCTGCTTGATGTGTTCCTTCCTGAGGACTCTCAGGATGTAGAGCCGCTGTTGTGCCTTCTTGATGGTGGCTGTTGTGTTGTTCTTCCAGGACAGGTCATCCTGTATGTGCACCCCCAGGAATCGGAGGGTTGAGACTCTCTCCACGCTCTCTCCGTCGATGAGCAGGGGCTGGATCTCTGACTTTTTCCTCCTGAAGTCCACGATGATTTCCTGGGTCTTTGACTTATTCAGCAGCAGGTTGTTAACCTTGCACAGCTTGCTCAGTTGCTCTACCTCATCCCTGTACGCCGCCTCGTCCCCCCCCGAGATGCAGCCCACCACTGTGGTGTCGTCTGCAAACTTTACGATGGAGTTGCTGGGGTGGACGGGGGTGAAGTCGTAGGTGTAGAGGTTGTAGAGGATGGGGCTTAGCACGCAGCCCTGGGGGGACCCAGTGCTGAGTCTGAGGGCTGTGGAGGTGTGGGAGCCCACCCGCACCCTCTGGGGGCGGTCGGTCAGGAAGTCCTTGATCCATGCACATATAGAGTGTGATAGTCCCAGGTCTAGTAGTTTGGTCACTAGCCTGTTTGGAAGGATGGTGTTGAAGGCAGAGCTGAAGTCCACAAAGAGCAGTCTCGCGTAGCATAGAGAGGGAGAGAGGCATAGAGAGGGAGTGTGTCCAGGCTGTGTTTGAAGTTGTACACTTCCATACTAGCTAGTAAGTGTAGCCAGTGAGAGTGTGGCTGTCTAAGGCCAGGACGTCATGGTACTGCAGTCACTGAGAAATCTTCTTCGGCGTATGGGTAGTTGTTTTTCCTCTCCACTCCACCAGGCTCGGGGCCGAGGGGCTACCCTTTTACCACCCCGAGACCTGGTTGAGGGGCTCACCCGGGCTATATTTCTGGACACCCCTCCAGAAGCCACGTCATCGTCTCGTCATCTAATACCGACAGACCATGCATCCCGTTGGGTGGGTGGTACACCGGGCAATCCAGGATAACATGGTCTGCGGTTTGGTCCTCTGCGCCACACTCGCACGACGCATTTGGGGCCAAGCCCCATCTGTGCATTGATGAGCGGAAACGCCCGACGCCGGTCCAGAGACGATTGAGCCTCACCCAGGATAGCCTTGGCAAGTCCATCCCGAGGGGCTCAGGGCCGGCGACTGGGATGTGGTCGCGGAGTTTGGAGGTGTTGGCCTCCCACTCCGCGCGCCACATATAATCCGCCCATCCTGCCGCACTGATGTTGAGATCTCTGCATTGCTGCCTGAGATCCTGTGCGGCAGGCACAAATGGGTGTCTCAACTTGAGACGCCGGGAGGGCTCCGCTGTTATAGTGAGCCTATCATGGAGCAGATGGTTATTAAGCTCCACGGCCCGGCAGGCGAGACGTGCTGTGGCTCCCATGCGGCGGAGGCCTGCGGGCTGGATGCCTGCTAGGATGGGAAGGTTGTCCACGGGGGTAGGACGCAGGCATCCTGTCACAATGCGCAAGGCTTCGTTTATAGGCGAGTCGATGAGGCGGGTGTGGGCACTGCGACACCATACTGGGGCGCAGTATTCACTAGTTGAATAAACGAGGGCGAGGGCTGCCGTGCGCAAGGTCCTTGTCACGCTGTCCAATGTCACGCCGAGATAGATTGGCTCAGCGCAGCATGGCAGGGGAGTTCCATCTAGGTGTACTCTAAGCTCACGTTTAGCCTCCCTATTGTTAAGGTGGAAGGCAGCCGACACCGTCTTTGCCTTGCTAAGCTTCAATCTCCATTTCCGGAAGTATGCCACTAGTGTCTGCATGTCCTGGCTCAGAATCCCCTCCACAGTAGGGATGGACGGTTTCCAATTATTGAAACCGAAAAACCGTCAGAGAGTAAAACCGCGGTTTTCCGGTTAACCGAAAAATACAGTAAAAAAAAAAAAATAAAAAAAATATATATGTAAAAATAAAATTAAAAAAAGAGCGCCAATTTCAAATAATTGAGCCCTACTGCTACAATACACTCATGTCGAACACCATTAAAACACCGTAAGCACAGTCGCAACACATTTAGGCTACTTAGTTTCACAAATATAAGTGGAAAGGCAGACTTTTGTAAGCTACACCATACATGAAAACACATGAACACTTAACACACCAGCTCCGCTGATCCAGGGTGCACGCCTGCACGGAAGATCATCTCTTGGAACAGCGTCTTCATTGAATGAACTGCTTTCTCAATATCTTGGTTCTTAGACAAAGTTTCAGCTGCTGCTCAATGTATTTAAATATTTGAATACTGCTCAATAATCACTGAAATATTAGACTTAGAATTATGCAGTGAACATACTTAAAGCTTTTCATAAAAACCACATGCCGCGAGACTGACTCGTCCTGAACTGTCGTAAGTCAATCAACAAAGAATGCCCCATCAAAATAAAAGTGCCCATGGTAGAGCTGTCAAAATAGAGCTTTCAAAATAAATTTACTAATACAGATAGAGATAAATACAGAACTACCTTTGCGTCACTAAGTGACCGCGTATCTTCTGAGACATGCGTTCTGTCATCACTTTCAGTAGCGCCTTCACACACAGTGGCGCTGTGCACAAACACTCTTGATCCGTATCTCTTGTTTTATTATATTGTGGTTTAGTAAATACTGCACTTGGAGTTACATTCAATGCATGATTTGTGCTATAGAACATAAATAAAGTTTGATTGATTGATTGATATCAAATCAAATCACATTTTATTTCTATAGCGCATTTCTCACAAAAGTGACCCAATGCGCTTTACAGAGAGCAGCGAAAATGATCTTATTAAATGTAAGCGAGTAATTGTAAAAAACCTTTCCTATCTACCAATAACTGAAGGCAACTATCTTTCCCATAGAGTGATTCGTTACCCTTAAATATAATCCCAATTAGATATTAATCCTCAGTTATTCTTCACAACTGACCAAACCTCTCACTCATTGCGCGGCAGATTCAGACTGTATCATTGTTATTTTCACACACGACAAACATGTGACATGTTCCAGTTTTATTCTTATTCTATTTTATTCTTCTAAAAAAAAAAAAAAAAAAAAAAAAAAAAATACGGTTTCAGACGGTTTTGATAAAAAACCGTTTCTATTTTTATAAACCCCGGTTTTCGGTTTAACCGAAAAACCGTCCATCCCTACTCCACAGACTGCCAATTTCCATCAGAGTACACCACTGCGAGGTCGTCTGCGTAGGCGTACTTCCGCGAGAGTGTGTTGGGCAGGTCATAGGTGTAGATATTATAGAGGAGGGGGGCCAGGACCGATCCCTGAGGGACGCCATTCTTAAGGCGTCGAAGCCTGCTTAGCTGTCCGCGACCGGTGGTGAGGGTAAAGCTGCGGTTACGGATGAGCTCCATGATCATTCTGACCATGTGCCTGTCCGGCAGCAGGCGGAGCAGCTTGCAGGAGAGGCCGCGATGCCATACGGTATCGTAGGCAGCCGTCAGGTCTATAAAGACGGCCCCGGCCTTCTTTTTTGCCGAAAAGCAATCCTCGATGTCTTGAGTTATAAGGGTGACTTGATCTACGGTCGACCTCCCGCGTCGGAACCCGGCCTGCTCACGTGGGAGCAGCGGGTCGACAGTTGGTTCGATGCGGGCGTAGATGAGACGCTCGAGGATCTTGAAGGGGATGCATAACAGAGAGATGGGACGGTAACTCTTAGGGTCCCCTTCAGGCTTATTCGGTTTAGGGATCGCAACAACTAGGGCTCTTCGCCAGATTTTGGGGATCTTGAGTTGGCGCAAACAGGAAGTGAGGAACGCTCTCAGCCAGGACTTCAAGGCGGGTGCGGCAGGGTTTCCGTTAGAAAAATTTGCTGCCGGTCAACGTGTCCGGGAAGATTTCAATGTGTCGGACAAACGGGAGAAATTCCGGTCATCATATTAGAATATAATATAGGTGTTTCTCGCGGTGATTAGCTGTTGTGTAGCCTATATAGGCCTATGCCATTTAATGTCTATTTCTCATCCGATACGATTAGATCGCGAACTATATAATAATATAGTCTTTCATGATTCGCATGCGCTCCTATGGCATATGTCCAGGGCTGCACGCGCGCCACACTGGGCAGCCTAGTCACCTTTGCTACTTTGAATTACGACTGTAGGCTACTTTAAGATGTTTATTTCAATTGCATTAATGGGATTTGAGGATGTAATTGGTAATTTTAAGTATGCCTAGTTTAACTTTTGATGGCTATTTGAACGGACTGCATCGATCGATCAATGAACGGACTCCACATTACGTTAACTGAAGTGTGTTAAATAGTTTCACGACAGTAATGTAAGTTTTTTTATATTCTCTTTCCAGTTTTACCCTTTTTATCAATAAAACAACGTCAATTCTATAACCACGTCTCGCTGATTGGGAAGGCATTAAGTCTAGCTGCCTGTCAAATCATACTTACTCGGACTCGGGAGTATGAGAATGGGGAGGATGTATCGGGGGGATACACACCCGTGGACTATTTCACCTTAGTGGCACAAATTAAACTCTAACACTATAGATAGACTAAATTGAACTAAAATGATGGACACCGACTGAATAACTGAGTGGGGGGAAGACAGGTCTCAAATGTGGAACAATTATAACATTTAATACATAAAGATAAAACATACACAAATATATAACATTGATATCCCTAAACTCAAATGTAGTGTGGTATTGTCAACCTAATCTAATCAATCCTAATCTAATGGTGGGGATGTTATACTCTGAATCTCCCGACTCAGGGCTGGAACGGGCACGGCAGGCTCAATCAATGAACGGGGTTGAGATGGCTAGCGTCCTTTACTAGCCGCATCTCACGGCCCTCGGTGGTCATTCACTGTGCACTAGCACATCCAAAACACGCAGAACAATAACCTTGACTCCGGTCACTGCAGTGGTTTTATTTAGACTAGATCAAACTAAATTAACTGACTAAACTACTCGCGCCGTTGAGAGACAGGGTTGCCAAATGGGGCGGGTTACCGCCGAATGGGCTACTGGGTTTAGCGGTTATTTTCACCGGACATTATGACCGAAGAGGTTTAAATATGTCGGACTTCAACAGATTTTATCGGACAAAGACCGGTAATTACCGGTTAACGGAAACCCTGGGGTGCGGCATGGAGAATAAGCTCCGGGCAGATGGAATCAGGCCCCGGAGCTTTCCCTGGCTTTAGGTGCTGGAGGGCAGCAGCGAACTCCTCCGAGGTGAATTCACCGGAGATGTAGTCACTGCTAGGTGTTGGGGCCCTCCAGAGGTCTGACACTTCTTTTGCCACAAGTCGAGACGACTCGCGGTCTTTGCCCTCGTATGACCCACTTTTCACAAATTGTGATGCGATTTTATTTGCAGAGATGGGGCAGTGACGGGGGGAGTGTCTGGACCTACCAGTGAGATTGTTCATGATACTCCATGCCTTACGGCTGGAGTGCAAGAAGTCGATGGAGTCAATGGCCTCCTCCCAGCGCTCCTGTCTTTTACGGCTGAGTCTTGACAGCAAGGCTGTTGCGAGCCTGTCCGACTCAGCTCCTGCAGGGGCCTGGAGGAAGGCACAGTGGAGCTTCTCACACTCCTCATTCCAACATGGCTGAGAAATGACCATCTGGGATGTGAAAATGTGAAGAACACACTTCTGCACTGCAGGATTGTACTCTAGTATGTTGTACCAGGTTCTTAACACAAACGGATAGAGGGAGGAAGGGATGGAGAGATACAAGGGGGGGGTGAGGCATGGGGGGAGGGATAGATGGAGGGAGGGATAGATGGAGAGAGTGGGGATGAGGCAGACAAGAAAAGGCTTCTAGAGATTATTGGCTAATCTTTGGGAGATAATGTATGTCTTTGTTGTCTGGTGCCCAGGGAAGGACAAACCCTTTAGTGAGC
>NC_137674.1:53761735-53781735 GCF_963989245.1 Nansenia antarctica | reverse complement strand
CACACGCACATTCTCTCTCACACACACACACACACACACTCAGAGGGGGGGGGGGGGCAGAGTAACCCAGGCAATCAAGGTCCAGTCTCCCTACATTAGGCAGTGTCTGATGACACATTGTGGGTTGATAATGACATTTCTACTCGCTGTCAGCTCCTGTACCCATCTCCCTACACACACACACACACACACACACACACACACACACACACACACACACACACACACACACACACACACACACACACACACACATACATACATACATACATACACCCTGAATCTAACCCTGTAGCTCTATTCTCTGACAGTGCTATAAAAGTGTCACATGTCCTTACAGTAGCTCCAGGTCACAGTGGGAGCCAGCCTTACCATGACGTCCTGGCCTTTCAAGCACACTTAGACGGCCACTTATGTATGGAAGTGTACAACTTCTGCAACATTAATTGTGTTCCTTCTCTCTCTCTCTCTTTCTGTCTCTCTCTTCTGTTCTCTGTCGCAGTTTCATAACATCTGTGACCTCTTTCTGTCTCTCTCAGTCTCTCTCTGTCTCTCTTTCTGTCTCTCTCCCTCCCTCCCTCTCTCTCTCTGTCTTTCTCTCTATCCCTCCATCCCTCCCTCCCTCCCCGTCCCTCTGAAGGGGCCCAGTAATGAAGGGCGTTGTGTGAATGTGACAGTGTGTGTGCAGTCACCTCTTTGATGTAGCGGTTAGCTGCTAGTGCTGGGCTAATCTCTGTAAGTCTCCGTGTGAAGAACACCGATAAGGCTCCGTACGAGAGCAGTAATTGGGGATTAAACCGGTCCCTGCGGTGGTGTCGCGGTCAGGTCCCGACGGTCGTGTACGGTCGATTCACGGGCCCTTATTCAGTGATCCGACTTGGTCCTCCCTGGACGTTGTGGTTTTCGACAAGTTCTTTTGTGGTTGAATTACGGTCGGGATGGAAGAGGTTGTGGTTAATGCGTCTTGGTGTTGGGGCTTGAGGCTCCGTGGTTCGATTCACGGTCAGACTGGGTATTGCGGTTCTTCTGACGGTTTCTTTCGTGGTTGATTTGCGGTCAGGATGTCCAGTAGAGGTCGAGAAGGCGGTCGTGGTATGGTTGATTTGCGGTCTTTGTTGAATGATTGGACTGGCTCTTCAGCCTTGTTTGTTGATTTGTGCCTGTTGATAATCGAATATTGATGAATAATATGATTGATATTAGGAGGAAAACACAAATATGTGTGTATGTGTGCGTGCGCGTGTGTGTTTGAGAGAGAGAGAGAGAGAGAGAGAGAGAGAGAGAGAGAGAGAGAGAGAGAGAGAGAGAGAGAGAGAGAGAGAGAGAGAGAGAGAGAGAGAGAGAGAGAGAGAGAGAGAGAGAGAGAGAGAGAATGACACAGAGAGAGAATGACACCTACAGGCAAAGTGTGTGTGTGTGTGTGTCTGTTGAATTGTGGTCTTTATTTAGTGACAGGGCTGGTACTCTTGGGGGTTCTATTCAGAACTGGTTGATTTGTGGTCCAATACAGTATAGATTTAATCAAGAGACCACGTTTGTGTTTGAGTCCCCGTGGTCATGAGTGGTTGATTTGCGGTCATGAGTGTTTGATTTGCAGTCATGAGTGGTTGATTTGCAGTCATGAGTGGTTGATTTGCGGTCTCTCCCCCACAGGTTGACCCTGGAGCAGAAGGAGCTCTGCCGGAGCAGGCTGAAGCTGCTGTCCTACCTCGACCGCTTGGCCACATACGAGGTAAGGCTTTCCACTGCAAATTAACCACAAATAAACCAGAGACACTACAGTAAACGTTGGACTCAGAACTCATTCTTGATACCTATTGATTTCCCCAGACAGCGAAATCTTGTCTGGAGGAGATGTTGAACATGGAGAAAAACAAGTTATTTATGTTGCCATAGTAACTAGACTCGTAATATTTTTGAGATATAATCCATATCTCGAGGATGTCGAGGGATAGGGTAGTAGATATTTTATCATTGAGACTAGAGCTGGCACTGTCCTCATACACACACACACACACACACACACACACACACACACACACACACACACACACACACACACACACTTCGTGAAACGAGATGCCAGGCAGCACAATATACACACTCACAAAATCCTCAAGGCTAAATGCCAGTCAGTCTAGACAGTTGAGATGGGTTGCCTTTGACCCGGCAGTTCAAGCATTGGTACAGAATTGGCATCTCTTCTGATACATATGGTTTCGAAAAAAAGTGTGGGGGGGGGGGTATTTACAAATCAGAACCTACTTAACGAGGTGATAAAGCCTATGGAGAAAGGTGATACCAACTTGGTTGACATATTTATTAACACTAGGACAGCTGTGCCTATTTCACCTACTCTTAGCGTTGCCTAGTCTTTGCAATGGGAAGCTGCTACTTACACACAAAGACCACTAGTTGGCGCCTCTTGTAAATTTGCCTCCTACACAGAAAAACTGCAAAATAGCTTTATACTAGCTTATCTTGATGTGATTTTGAAAATGTAAGGATACTGGGTGGTAGAACGCACATATCTAGGAAAAGCCATGAAAGGAGGGTCCTGAAATTTGATCGAGTGCTAAGGTATACAAAAAATTTTACTCACTTGGTCAAATGACCCCACCCATGGCTGTTCTATGTACAAATAATGATAACAGGGAGCTTGTCTCATCATTATATTTGAGTGTCCAATCCAATAAGAAACACTCAACAAATAAGGTTAGATTAAAATGGGAGAAGGAATCTGGACTGGTCATCTCGGAGGAGGACTGGCTCAATGTGTACAGTCTACCTCCACCTACAGTCTACCTCCACCTACAGTCTACCTCCACCTACAGTCTACCTCCACAAATATTCAAAGCATGAAGAGAATGACCGTTTCACTAAATCAACAGGCCGAGAAATTAGGGGATGTTTACTGAATCATGACTGTTTGACCTGACAATTTGTATTACCATTACTATAACATCTGTATACAGATTATATATTTTTATCAATATTTGAGAGCGCTCTACAAATCTTTTCACTCAGCCACAGATGTCAGACAGGGTCCTCTGGATGATGAAACATTTGGCTGATGCAATAGTCTCTTGATTTCAAAATAAAAGTCCCATGTTTACGGTTGTGCCACCCTGACATTTGAGGACATTTTTTTACCGGACAAAAGTTCCTCAATTATCTCAATAGCTTTAAAACTATTGTTATTTGTAAATGTGTGTTTATTTGAAAGGTTTCAAATCTGTTATGTAGGACTAGATGTTGATATCCCTCGATACATACATACTTAAGGCACCGATGAGACTCTGTGGTGTTCAAATGAGCGATGGCATCCTTTGGGTTGTCAAGTGGGCGCCCTCCTTCATGAATGTTTCGCTGATAAGCCCACGACACCTCCAGAGGGTTCAGCAGTGAATCCCAGCGTCCCAGGTTCACTCCCTAGATGCGATCAGCTCATTTGAACGCCCGGGTCGAGTCCTTTCTCTTCATCCACAGCCACTGGCTCCCCTTTTCAGCAGCCCTGGAGAGGTCCTTGATTGCCTGCCGGTGGGTCTTCCCTCGCACTCCCATCTCCCTGAGTAGCCTGGATGTTGAGGTGGCTACGAACCCTCTGCAGCCTACTTCCACTGGGCGTACCTTCGCTGTCCAGCCTTGTTGTTGGGCATCTGCTGCGAGTTCAGTGTACCTCAGCCTCTTCCGCTCGTAGGCCTCCTCCACTGCACCCTCCCAGGGCACAGTGAGCTCGATGATGTAAACGAGCTTGAGCGAGGCTGACCACAGCACAAGGTCTGGTCGCAGGTTGGTGGCTGCGATCTCAGCTGGGAAGCAGAGTTTCTTGTCCAAGTCTGCCAGCAGCTTCCAGTCCCGTGCTCTGCCCAGCTGCCCAGTGTCTGGTCTTATGGTGGTGAGGCTGGCTTGACCCTCGCCCTCCCGAACAAATGGTGCTGGCTGCCACCGGGATGATGGGGGAGGAAGGGCGTTCACACTTGTCCGTTGACTTTCCAGCACTGCTGCAAGACACCTTAGCACCTGGTCGTGCCGCCAGGTGTAACGGCCTTGGGTGAGGCTGGTCTTGCATCCCACTAAGATGTGCTTCAGTGTTGCTGGACTTTGACATAGAGGGCACGTGGGGTCTTCGCCATACCACTGGCTTAGGTTTGCAGGAGAAGGCAGGACATCGTAGGCAGCCCTGATGGTGAAGCTCGCTCTGAATGCCTCCATTTCCCACAGATCTTTCCAGGAGATCTTCCTCTTTTCCACTCCTTCCCATGCCATCCACTGCCCTTGCTTTGCCTGCGCCACAGCTTGTGCGCGCCTTCCTGCTTCCTCTTCCCGACGTACCTCCTGGACCACCAGCTTGCGTCTCTGAGATGGATTGGCCTTGCTCCAGGCCGGTGTACTAATCCCGAGGCCAAGACCACTCCTCCCCTCCTGCACTCGGCCCACAATGTCCCTGTGTCTGAGTGCTGCCTTTGCCTGCTCAGTTGCAGCCAATGGGGTCCACTTCCTCCCAGTGGCCAGGATGGGGGCAGCTTGGGCTACAAATGGATCATTCGAATCCAGAAGCATCATCTCCAGTCTGACTTTGGCACACTTGTACTCCTCTGTCAGACTGGAAATGGGCAGGTGTAACATCCCTTTGCCGTAGAGCCCAATGCTGCTGAGGCACCTGGGAAGGCCAAGCCACTTCCTTGCATATGAGTTGACCAGTCTCTCCAGCTTTTCCACCTTTGAGAGAGGAACTTCATAGAGGGTTAGTGGCCACAGGAGACGTGGAAGTAGTCCATACTGCATGCACCAGAGCTTCAGCTTGCCAGGAAGCAGGGTTCTGTCGATGTTCTCCAGGCCGCTGGCTACCTCCTTCCTGAGCTGCTCTACTTGCTCTTTATCTTTGAGGGAGGCATCATACCAACGACCTAGGCTCTTCACAGGCTTCTCAGAGACCGTTGGAATGGGATCTTTGCCAATGTGGAAGCGGTGGTCTGACAGCTTCCCCTTGACAATGGAGATGCTTCTGGACTTGCTCGGCTTGATCTTCATGCGAGCCAACTCAATGTTTTCCTGGAGCTTTCTTAGTAGCCGTACTGTGCAAGCCTTGGTCGTGGTGAGTGTTGTGAGGTCATCCATGTAGGCTCTGATCGGCGGCAGCCTCAGCCCAGGTCTTATTCGCTGTCCGCCAACCACCCATCGAGAGGCCCGAATAATGACCTCCATGGCCATGGTGAAGGCCAGCGGGGAGATGGTGCAGCCGGCCATGATTCCCACTTCCAGATGTTGCCATGCTGTGGTGTACTCTGCTGTGGTCACGCAGAGCTGGACGTCCTGGAAGTAGGCCTTGACAAGGGTTGTGAGAGCTGGTGGGATCCTGAAGTAGTCGAAGGCTGTCCACAGGAGGTTGTGAGGGACTGAGCCAAAGGCATTCGCGAGATCCAGGAACACCACGTGGAGGTCCGTTCCCTCCTTCTTGGCGACCTGGGTTGATTGATTGAAAACCTTTATTGTCCCCAATGGGGAAATGTTGTTGTCAAACAGCTCAGTTAGGGCAGAAAACATTCAGTACAGAAAACAGAAAAACATTCAATAAAAAACATAAAACAGTGCAGGCTCAATAAGTAAAAAGTTCCAAAAGTTCCATCTCCAGGTCTCCCCCACCCTGCAGGGCCTGGTTGTAGAGTCGGAGTGCAGCTGGAATAAAGGACTGTCCAAATCTTTTTGTACTTTGACGGGGGAGAACAAATCTGTGGCTGAACTTGCTCCTCATCCCTGCCAGCTCGCAGTACATCGGGTGGGAGGGATTGGCCAGCATGGCCGCCAGTTTTTTCCCCATCCTCTGTTCTGCCACCACCTCTAGGCTGTCCAGCCCGGTCCCCACCACAGAGCTGGCCTTCTTCACCAGTTTGTTTAGCTTAGGATCTGATGCCAGATGACACTAGCATGTTCGACACACCCTGAGAAGCCTGAGATGCCTGCTTTCTGGATTGACGTGTCAATCAGGTTGTTTCTTTGCAGGTATCATGCCAGCCTATGAGCGACCACGCTGAAGAAGATTTTTCCCTCGACATTTAGAAGGCTGATCTGCCGGAACTGTCCGATTTCTGTTGAGTCCTTTTCCTTGGGGATAAGGATCCCTCCGGCTCTCCGCCAGGACGTTGGTATCGCCTTCTTTTGCCACACAACTTTCATCAGCTTCCAGAGGAATCTCAGGACATCTGGTGCGTTTTTGTAGAGCCTGTATGGAACTCCGTTGGGACCTGGAGCTGACGCGGCCCTTGCTCTACGCACAGTGTTGTCTACTTCACTCCACCTGGGTGGACTGATATCTAGTTCGTGCTCTGGTGGATTGACTGGTGGCATGTCAGGTGGGAGCGTGACCTCTTCCTGGTGTCGGTCATCTGTGCAGCCCTTTTTCAGATGTTCTTCCAGGTGGGCCTTTGCCACAGAGAGACTTCCGCTCTTCTCCTTTGTGAAGAGAGTCTTCACAAATTTGAAAGGATCTTTGTAGAAGCGTGATCTTGTTTGCTCCTTCCTTCTGCGCCTCTTCAGGAGATTTTCAGCTCTCCTCAGTGTTGTAAGCCTGCTCTTAATCTCTTCCTGCAGCAGGTTTATTCCCTCCTTCTCCTCCTCTGTGGCCTTCCTCCATTGCTTCTTCAGCTGCCTCCTCTCCTTGACTAGTCGGTCTATTTCTGTCTGCCTTCTGGACTTGGTGGGAATTGACTGAGTAGATCGTTTGCCTTCGACCACTCCGAACTGTTCCACTCCATAGGCATAGATGAGGTTGCCCATTCTCTCCAACTTCTTCATGGTGGTGCCTCTGATCCCTTCTAGGATGTTGCAGAGATCAGTGTTGACCTCCTTCCACAGCGTCTTGTTGCAGGACTTTGGCCACTTGACTAATGGCCTTCGCCCCTGGATCTTCTTCTCTGCTGGTGGTCGTGATGTGTTGGATTCAGGTTGCTCTCCTGTGCCTTGTTCTTCCTCCTCTGGGACAGGGATGTTGATGTCCTGCAGACTGTGGTGTGTGTCCTGCTGCTGAACTTCAGTCGACTGACTCGGCCTGCTTCTCAAAAAGTAGCTGTCGATGCGACTTCCCTGTTGACCCTTCTTTAGGCACCCTTTCTTGCCCTGGTGTATCTTCAGGCCATGGGTGGAAGTAACCTTTGTCCAACCACATACGCAGTTCTGGAGCGTGTGTCCTGCTGTAGCTGTCGGAGCCTCAGGTATGCTGATCATCAATCTCGTAGTCTGTTCCGTTCCTGTGTTCGTTACCGGGTTGTCTGCCGATGAGCCATCTTCCGCCCCCGCTCTCGCAGGCTCATAAAATCATGCCACAGTATTTTATATTGAATATATTATTATTAAAATACCACTTTTAACAGTGTTCTTAATCTGATCCTTTGTTGAGACGGTTGCGCCACCTGACATTTTGGGGGTTTGAGATGCTAAAACACAAAGTAATCCATATTATTAGAATGTACTGACAATACATTCAAACTAACCATGTTGTATAGAATAAAATCATATATGACTTGAATTGATTAATCTATTTTTAAATGGAAATAATATACATGACACAAAAATATGCACGTCACGTCATTGACCCGTATGTATGAACGCATGGATGACCAATTGTTTGTTCTGCTGTGTTTTGTTGTATTATTGTTGTATTTTTATGTGACTATAAAAATAAAGTATATTAAAAAAAAGACACTAAATGCCAGTACACACACACACACACACACACACACACACACACACACACACACACACACACACACACACACACACACACACACACACACACACACCTCAAAACTGTTCCAAACCAAAGGACAATACATCCCATTGCCAGGATGTTAAATACCATCATTGATGACTCTGCATTTACCCAAGGCATTCATTTGTCATCACAATCCCCTCTCTCATCCCTCTCTCTCCTACTCTCTCTCTCTTTCCCTCTCATTTTATCTCCTCTTCTATCCAACCTCTCCTTCTTCCTCTTCCCCCCCCCTCTCCCTCTCCCCCCCCCCCCCCCTCTCGGCTCCCCTATTTTTCCCTCTTCTCCTTCTCTCTCCCCTATATTTCCCTCCCTCTCTCTTTCTCTCTCTCTCTCTCTCTCTCTCTCTCTCTCTCTGTCTGTCTGTCTGCCTGTCTGTCTGTCTGTCTCTCTCTCTCTCTCTCTCTCTCTCTCTCTCTCTCTCTCTCTCTCTGTGTCTCTCTCTCTCTTTTTCTCTCTCTCCCTCTCTGCCTTTTTCTCTCTTTCTCTCTCTGTCTCTCTCCCTCTCTGCCTGTCTCTCTCTTCTCCCTCCCCCCCTCCCTCCATCCCTCCATCTCTCTCTATAGGAGATACTCGGAGGTCCACACGCTGCAGAGCAGAGATACGACGCTGAGTTCTTTAAGAGGTTCCGCAATCAGAATATCGTTCTGTCAGCAAGAACCTACGCCAGGGTAAAATACCCCTCTTTATCTCTTTCTCCCTCTATCCTTTCTTAGCCACCCCTTCTTTCATCCCCCCCCCCCCCTTCCTCCTGTCATGTTGCATACTTGGGCCAAATCCCAATTCACCCCTTGGCCCTCCATTTTAGCCCTACCCCTCCGCTACATGGAGGTAGCCCTCCAAACAATGTTTTTTTCAGATGTACACTCCGAACGGTGTTATGCGAAATCCCAGAATGCCTGCGAATCATCGGCAAGATACTGGAGATCTCACTAGCAAAAGAAAACAAAAGAAAGCCACAAATGTAATTATTTTCTTCGATAACGTTTTTTTTCAATTATGAGAACCATCGTGTTGTCTTAGTTTAATATAATTTCAATGTATTATAGAGCTTTTCTTTATAACAAGCATAACCAAAAAAATCGCTATTATGCTGTTAATGTAGCTAATTATCTAACGTTAAAACAATGTTTTAAGGTTGATATGTGCATGACAGTCCCGCATTTTGACATATTTCCATGTCGCATTTCCCCCCGTAGATGGCATATGACGCCCGATATTTAACTTAAGTCCAGCAGTACCACTGTTGCACTGTTCCTCTAATATCAGTGCAGGCTGGCAGGGTAGGAGCACGGGTTGATAGCCTACAGAGCACCGCTATTCTATCATGAACTGGCCTGATAATGAAGCGTTGTTCTTATTTATTTGATGACTTGTTTGATCGATTGATAGCGTGAAACTGAAGTTGTGAACGAATCACAAGCGTCAATGCTTTTCTATGATACTACTGATGGCGTATCAGGGATTTGAAGGGTTGTCCTATTTCATAGGGGGAAGATTTCAACCACTACCCCTTGTAATTCTGTTCCGAGGGGCAAGCCGAAAAGCGAGTGCCACTCCTAAATGAGGGGTAGGGGTAAAAAAGAGAAATGGGATTGGGCGTTGTTCTCCCTCTTTCCTTTCATTCTCCCCTCCTTTGTGGCCTTCTCTCTCTCTGTCTGTCTGTCTGTCTGTCTGACTGTCTCTCGCTCTCCCTCTGTCGCTATGTCTCTCTCTCTCTCCCCCTTTCCCTCTCTCTCTTTGTCTCTCTCCTACTGGATGTCTTCTTGCCCCTTTATTATTATTACTTAAAAGTGGTCTGACATAGTGTGTGTGTGTGTGTGTGTGTGTGTGTGTGTGTGTGTGTGTGTGTGTGTGTGTGTGTGTGTGTGTGTGTGTAGGAGAGTAACGTGCAGGCCTTGGATATTCTGTTCACCTATCATGGAGCAGAGCTTCTCCAGCATCGACTCGCCATCCTGTACAACTTCCCAGAAACCACCTCACCTCACGAATACACCATCCTACTGCCAGAGGCCTGGTAAGAACACACACACACACACACACACACACACACACACACACACACTAATACAAATGCAATGCACATAGACTCCCACATCCGCTAATACACACACACACACACACACACACACACACACACACACTCACACTCACACACACTAATGCAAATGCAATGCACATAGACTCCCACATCCGCTAATACACACACGCACACACACACACACACACTGTACAATCAGAGGTCTGTTTTTCTTATTCTGTTGTTTTCACACGCCAGTGCTCTTCGGAGGTCCCATGGGATTACTATATATGCATACACACACACACACACACACACACTCACACACACACACTCCATAGGAGCTGACGATGTCAAACAGAGATTTGAAATGCAAGGACAGAGAAATAATTGCCGGTTCTAAATTTACACACAATCTAAAGCAAACAAATCACATAGACACAATAATAGCTGCCTCTCTCTCTCTCCCCCTACCCCACCCTCTCTCTCTCCCCCTACCCCCCCCCCCCACCCTCTCTCTCTCTCTCCCCCTGTCACACACACACACACACACACACACACACACACAGACACACCTTTCTCTCTCATTGTCTCCACCTTTCAATTTGTGCTGGTTGGAAGCCTGCAGTAGTGTGCAAAGAGAGGGGGAGAGAGAGAGGGGGAAAAAAGCCATTGCTCCCCTCTTTATCTTCATATCCTCCTTTCCTCGCCCTCCTTTCCTCTCCTCCTCTCCCCCCTCCTCTCTCCCTCCTTCCTCATTCCCCCTTCTCATCCTCGCTTCTTCACTTTCCAAGCTCCTTGTCCCCCTTTTTTCAGCCACCCCCCCACCCTTCTTCATCCTCCCTCTTTTCCTCTCCTCTCTTCCTCCTCCCCTTCCCCTCCCTTACACCCCCCCCCCCCCACACACAGACACACTCTCTACTGTTTTTTGGAGGTCAGTCAGCGCTGCAGTGGGCATCCATCACGGCTCTGTGCTGTAGGGCATATTCCTTCTTTCCCCAGTCTGTGAGTGTTAACTGCGGTCGGGCAGGGCTCCGCTCTGCAGCAGACGGCATGGGGCCCCTGAGCCAGGCCCCCTGGCCCTGCGAGGCTGGGAGTCGTGCTCCAGTGACAGCGGCGTGGAGGCGGCGCTCTGGGACTCACTCGAAATACTTCTTCATCTCAATATAGAAGAGGTTTTGAGAGGGTTTTTCTATTTTTCCCCCTCAAAAGGAGCCTTTGTACACACGCTTGTTTGAATACGGTGTGTGGTACTGTGCCACTCTCTTGCACACACACTTACACTCTCACACACTTTCCTACATGTTTCTCTTTTTCTCTCTTGATCTCGCGCACACACATGCAAGCACGCACACACGCACACACTCACACGCACGAACGCTGCTCCAGAATCGAAGCCCACTTCACACTCTCTCCTTCACCCTCCCTTCCTCCCTCCCTCTGTCTTGAGTAGAGGGTGATGTAGAGTAGATTAGGAAGATTAATAGAATAAAGCATTCTTCTCATTGATGCCCTGTCTCTTGTTTACTCCATTCCCTGGGTGAGTTTAGTTTAAAGGAAGTGAACGAGGAGGGGGGGGGGGTGAGGGAGGGAGAGAGAGAGGGAGAGAGGGAGAGAGGGAGAGAGAGAGAGAGAGAGAGAGAGAGAGAGAGGGAGAGAGGGAGAGGGAGAGAGAGGGAGCGAGAGGGAGAGAGAGGGAGAGAGAGAGAGAGAGAGGTGTGTGTGTTTAGTGTCCTGTGTAAACATTTCATCAACTTTCCGGTGACCTTTTATTGAATTACTGAAAACCCTTTGCGATTCATTTATAGCAATGAAACCCCTGGAATATTAGTTTAATCAGGTTCATTAAACCCAAGGAATAGACTTATTTTCCCCTTCGTCATCATGCATTTATATATGCAGTGCCTCACATGTAGTCTGTAAACAGCGTGATAAATGATAGTTCTTGTTAAAAAGCGCTACGCCGTGTTTTATACAGCCCACAAGAGGCCGAGGCTGGATGATTTGTAGAATACTGTATCTCCCCAAGCTTTACAGTGACACTACATATTTTCTGTCTACAGACGAAGAAATAAATAATGCGACGCATAATAAATCTCGTCTGGTAAAAGATTTTAAAAAAAAACTGTCCCTCGTTTCCCATCAGACCTTGTGGTTGTCTCAGGGTCGCCACGGCGACGGCACGCGAGGAAGCGTTGTCACTCGTAATTTTTCTTCCTTATTTCTTTTTTTTTTCCCTCTTTTTTTTTCTTTTTCTCTTCTCCTTTTATCTCCCGCAGGCTTGTCAGAATCAAGGAGACAGGGGAGAAATGAAGCGTCGCACCAACTGTGCTTTGAGAAAATAAAAGTCCTCGTTATTTACAACCCAAACACACACCTTTTTCTTTTTTTTCCAAAAATAAAAGTCTCACCGTTATTTACTACCCAAGTATGTGCTCTTTTAGAAAATAAAAGTATTGTGTTATTTACTGCCTCAGCCTTTCTCTGGTTCCCTCCCAGTCCTACTTGCTCTTGGAAGCAGGTGTTGTTTCAGAAAATAAAAGTCCTCTGATTTATATGAGACTATTACTCGGGGAGGGAAGTCGTAAATGGTTTGTTTCTTTGCTGCGGGGAGCTGTTCTGCACTTTGTTTTAAGGTGGATTTCCACCAGTGTTCAAGTCTGTGGTCTGTGTCCTGGCCTATCTTTCCCAACCTCCATCCATCCATGTTTCCTTAATGGCCAAATGTGGTTTTGAGCTTTGAAATGATGCTAAATGGCCATGATAAATCGGTAGCGATCAAGGAGTGAGATCACATGGTGGAGAAGGTTGAGCAGACAGAGGTGTTCTTGTCCAAACTAGCTTTTGAAAATATGGTGTCATGGATTGTTTGTTTGTTTGTAATCAATATGCACTTGTTTGCTGCTTTAATTATGTTGTTAATAAACTATGTATCTCTTTCCATCTCTCCCCCCCCCCCCCCCCCCTTTCTCTCTCCCTCCCCCCCCCCCCCCTCTCTCTCCCTATCCCCCACCCCTCCCCCTAGTCTGGATGAGGGGGGCAGTCTGGTGTTGATTGCGTGGGATGAGCAGAGGCACCGAGACATGGACTGGTGTGAGGAGGAGGAGTGCAGGTAAGCATCACACAGTGACTCACTGTAGCCAAACACTACCACCAAGCTAGCAGGTGGCATTGTGGGAGCTGTAGTAACACACACACACACACACACACACACAGATAGAGACTCCTGTTGTACTGAATTCAAAAGCAGAACAGACTGTATCATAACAGAATTGAGAGAATCACTGCAGCAGGTGTGTCTCAGATGACGTACTCTTTCATAACTGTGCACTGCTGTAGCTTTCCAGCTGTTCACTCCATGACGATGGGGAAAAATTAGCAGGACGAGACCGACCAGCAAAACCCATGTTGAATTTCCACAGCGGTTAACATTTTGGTTACGGTTAAGGTTGTTGTTGTTGTATTTGTTGCTGTTGTTGTTGTTGTTGTTGTTGTTGTTGTTGTTGTTGGTGGTGGTGGTGGTGGTTAAGCTTGTTGACCTATTCAGGCTGTCAATGGGATGCTAGTCAAGAAAGCCTGTTTAGTGTCTCCCATGATGACGGCCAACCGTGCTCTTCCCCTGGGTTTGTTCTTCTCTTCGCTAGGACGGTGTTGGATCAGAACCTCCCCGACGATGCCTACTTCCTGTACGAGGATGCCGCGGAGCTGCTGAGGTTCCGTACGGCCACGCCCCCCATCGACCTGCTGACCGACTGGTACCTGAGCCGCGCCCAGGACATTGACTCCTGCTCACGACAGGTACCGCATCCAGGGGGGGGAAGGGAATTACTGTCGCACCTCCTTTTTACCCATAGCATATCCCACGACTCAACAGGTACCTGCCTCCTCTCACACTGTTGCACACTTTCTCCTAGATTCTCCTAGAATTATGGTATTACACAGAAATTGTGTCAAAGGAGCCTGGAGTTTTTTCCTTTACCACATGACCTGAGCTAGTAAAAACCTTGGGGCCCTCGCGACATCACCAAGTAGGCCGCTGTTTCTCAGGCACCAACTCTTTATCAAGTCAGAATCGCCCGAGACAGACAAACGGCATCGCTTCAGGTCTTTCATCCGTTCAGCTCCAGTCACTGGTGAGATTCCGTTTCGACTGACACTGCAGATTGACTTCCTGATCTATGACATCATCGCGCCATCCGTCCCCGTCTGTTTTGCGGTCCTCCGTCGGAAGCTGCCAGGAGCACTCCTCCCCCGGAAGCTTGGAAGGATGCGGGGTAGTGGTGGTCTAGGAGGGTAGTGGTGGTCTAGTGGATAGTGAGTTGGACTGGTGATGGGAAGGTTGCGAGGTCAAATCCCGCCACCACTAGTGTGCTTGAGTAAGGGTTAGTAGACTTAGTTACTCGTAGCACTTGTAAATTGCTTTGGATTAAAAGCGTCTGCTAAATGATGTTGCTGCCCACCGCAGGCGCGTGTGACTTCCTGTGGCTCCTCCTACAGATGTTGTTAGGGGCCGTGTGATGAAACATCTCTAGCTTTTGATGTCGTCATCTGTCATTTTTGTTGTATCTGTATCATTGTTTTACATTTTAACCATTTAGCAGACGCTTTCATCCAAAGCGACTTACAGTTAGAGATTACAGGGAGAGTCTCTCCCTGGAGTAACTTAGGCCTAAGTGCCTTACTCAAGGGCACACTAGTGGTTGTGTTCCCAGGTGGGATTTGAACTCATGACCTTCTGATCACCAGTCCAACTCATTATTCACTAGGCCACCACTACCCCAGTATCGTGCCGTCTTTCAGTGTGGAAATTGCTGATTTGATCTACGATCGGTGGCAGGATAGGTGGCAGTCAGCCGGCTTCTGTCATGGTGATACTTTCACCTATCCGATCATGGTAGATAAGTGATCCGCTGCCCCTGACACTCTTTTGGTCCTGTTTACAAAATGGTGGCCTGACCAGTTTAAGCTTGTATGTAAACAAACAATGTATATCTAGTCAGACTAGGAATGGCTTGGAGTCTACCTTTAACCTCATCTTATCCACCTCATTTTTCTGGTTTTCTGCTCGAAATGACATGCCCACAGTGAATATAGAATATCTCCACAATCACAAGGGCCTTCATAATTATATTGTTATCAAATGAAAGCTAACACCTGTGGGGTGGCTGTAGAAGTGTCAGAATCAAAATCTATGTTACTGTGTCAGAGCAAATAGAGCTAGAACATTATAAAACATCTCAAATTCAGTCTCCGCCTAAAAAAACAACAGCTTTTACAGTGAATATCACCTTGGAAACCTGATGAATAAGCCCAAATCATCTAGGAATCAGTACTCCAGGGTCTTATTAGTACTTGTGCCAAAGTCGATGCTAGTAATGTGAGCAAATGCAACTTTGTACCTGTTTTAGTACAGGTATGTTTAGGCGGACACCTATATGTTTAGGCCATTTGGAGATATGTTGGCACCATCTTTGACCTTTGACCTTTCTCATGTATCAGATAATTTTTTTTTTTTTTTTTTTGGGGGGGGGGGATTTTTTTGGGTTGGCCGACCAATGGTATGGAAATTCGGCGTTGAAACCGGACATGACACATTCTCCAGTTGGAGAAAACTGGATGTGACTTAGGCCGTGTTTACCGTCTCTGGAAAAAAATTGTGGCATCGTGTAGCACGCAAAGTTGTGAAAAAAAAAGTGATATCTTTGAAGAGAATTGATCGAGGTAAACTCTTTATATCACTTCGGATGCCCATGGGGGTCCATTGGCTCCTATGAGGTTAAGGAAGGTTGTCAATTTGAAGTATGTATGTAGAAGGGAGAAAGGATGGATGCATGAAGTATTTAAACCAAGCTTTTTTGTCAGTGTTTTGTGAGAGTTGTCTTAGCCACAAATAGTTGAGTTATATAGTCATACCCCTCCTTCTCTTTTACGATATCCCACAACTTCATATCTCTCACGTTATACATTTATGGGTACATTTATTTAGTGCTGTGTTTTGAAAATGGAGAGGCCGAGGTTGACATTTTGATATCCACTTAGTTTTTAAGAACAGCATAAACTATCCAGGCTGCTTTACACGCCATTCCGAAAGTCTTTTGGGGAAATAACTGACGATGTGATCAACACTGACATTTTTCGGCAATGTAATAGGACCCTAGCTGCTCACTTGCCTTCGAGAGGGAAACAGCCCCCAGCCTAGCTGGTGTTGTGCCGGTGTAACTGGCCAACTGGGTTTAAATCGTTTTTTTGGAAATCATTTCAAAAATACTTAGCTGTGCTTGATTGAGCAGGCCTGGCGCGATGGAACCGATGGAATAGTCCCGTGAGTGCAAATGACGCCCATCTGGTGTGCCGTCGTTCTGAATGACTTCAGAGACGTAATGAGGTGGATGTCTCTGTGTCACCCTCTCTCCCCTTAGTCTCTATTCACCACACGGAACGGTTACGCCCATCACGAAAGTCTCTCTGTCTCTCTCTCTCTCTCTCTCTCTCTGAGAGGGGGGTATGCTGTCGTTCTCCCCCTCTTCCACAGCAGCCTCCATTCCTTCATCTCTGTTAGACGGAGGGATGGAGAGAGAGAGAGAGAGAGAGAGAGAGAGAGAGAGAGAGAGAGAGAGAGAGAGAGAGAGAGAGAGAGAGAGAGAGAGAGAGAGAGAGAGGGAGGGAGGGAGGGAGGGAGGGAGGGGGTTGCACCTCTCTTTTCTTCCTCTCCTCACTCTTTCTTTCTCCCCCCTCTGTTCGTCTCCCGGATTCAGATAAGCTCTCTTGCGTCGCATCCCTCGTTTTTTAATTGGGCTGCGTCTCTCTTTCCTCCTCCTTTTCTTCGCTCACCCATTACTATACTACAGAAGCCCCCTGGGACCCCCCCCCCCCCCCCCCCCCAACTTCTCTACACACAACGGAAATACACGTTTAACCAGTTCTGCTTTCACATTCCATGCTTTGTAATCGAAATGCCTCCCTTCTTTCCTGTCTTTTATTTAGTCACGCTCGTTTTCCCAATCATCCTCGTTCGAGTGTGTTTACCGTCGGAAGGACGCTTCAATGGAGGCAAATGGGCTTTGATTAAAAGATGGAAACGCATCAGAGAGAGCAGAGAGAGAGCAGCCTCCATTCCTTCATCTCTGTTAGACGGAGGGATGGATGGATGGATGGATGGATGGAGAGATAGAGAGAGAGAGACGGAATGGAGGAAATTACGGGAGAAGAAGGGAAACTTGGAAATGAAAGGCAGGAAGATGAAGATACAGTACATTAGAAATGGTGTTTGATCAGAAGTCATGTTGCTACGTGATAACATTCATACAGCCGCACTAACGTTATGCAGTCACAGCAGCGAGAGGGAGGGAGGGGGAGGGAGAGAGAGAGGGGGGGGGGGGGGAGAGAAGGAGAGGGAGAGAGAAGGTAAACAAAGAGAGACAGCGAGAGAGAATTTAGACACAGAAGTCAAATGCCTACTGTTTGCAGATGATCTGGTGCTGCTGTCTCCAACCAAAGAAGGGCTACAACAGTACCTTGACCTTCTACACAAATTCTCCCAGACCTGGGCCCTGATAGTGAATAGACAAAAGTTATGATCTTCCAAAAAAGACCCAGCTTCCAATACCACAAATATTAATTATTTCTAGATACAATTGCCTTAGAACATACACAAAACTATACTTACCTTGGCCTAAGCATCAGCACCACAGGTAACTTCAACAAAGCTGTGAACGACCTGAGAGAAAAGGCAAGGAGGACTTTTTACGCCATCAAAAATCGAGACTCTGCATGCAGAGTTCTGCAAATCCATTCTCTATATCTAACGGAAAACACCAAATAACGCATTCAGAGCAGAATTAGGACGATACCCATTAATTATAAACATTCAAAAGACATCATTTAAATGTTATAATCACCTAAAAGAAAGTGACCCTGACATGCTCCATAACAAAGCCCTTACCTACAGAGACTCTAGGGGGATGCCCCTTTAGCCAGCTGGTTCTGGGACTCCAGACAGAAACCTCATTAGACTAAACCCCCCCCCCCCAAAAAAAAGACCTGACACATTGGAAAGAATCAACCGAAAAACTGAGCAAATTGGTATTTGGCCCTAAACAGAGAATACACAGCGGCAGAATACCTGAGTATTGTGACTGATCCAAAACTAAGGAAATCCTTGACTATGTACAGACTGAGTGAGCACAGCCTGGCCATGGAGAGAGGCCACCACAGGCAGACCTGGCGTCCAAGACAAGACAGACTGTGCACCCGCTGCACACAAAATGAGGTGGAAACAGAGCTGCACTTTTTAACTACCTGCCAACTGTACAAAGACATCAGAGAAACGTACTTCCCACAGATTACAAACACCCCAAAAGATTTTGAAGACATGACTAATACAAAAAAACTGCCATATCTGCTGGGTGAAGAACAGCAATGTACAAACACAGCAGCAAGATTTGTGAGCTGTTGTGCCATAAAAGGACGTCCAATGGAACACAACCACCGTTTACAGACTGTAAATAAGTATCTTCACTAATTGCACCATGCGGCTCTCTGTACATAATGTTTTCACAGTTCTCATTTATTTGTATTCATATTTTATGCAATATCCACAGTTTTCAGTTAAAAAAAAAGTTTTTACTTAGTTACTATACATATACACAGCTCTGTTTAATAATTGATTTATTCTAGTCGTACATTACAAGTACATTACTAGTCTTACATAGAACGAGAAAGAACAGAAGGAAGGAAGGAAGGAGGCGTGGGAAGAAAGGAGAGAATGAAGGGTGGGATGCAGAGGGGGAGAGAGACGGGAAAGAGGGAACATAGAGAGCGAGGTATGGAGTGAATAATGTGGAGGGTGGGAAAGATGGAGAGAAGGTATCAGGGAGGGAGGGAGCATGTGATGCAGCAGCGAGAGAAATGAAAGAGGTTGAAAGACATAGCAGTGGGGATAGAAAGAGGAGAAGGAGGGATGGGTGGGGGACTGGGTCGTAATTAAAAAGTGAGATTTTAACATCTGAATCGTCTTCAGCTAGGTTGGGGATCAGTCTCTGGAGAGAGGTAAAGAAAGGCAGGGAGGGAGGGAGAGAGTCTTTACTCTGCTTGAGATCAATAGGTGTCTCTCTGCTTGTATATAATTGCTTAGGCCGTGGCTCAAGGTGATTTGGCTGTGTGTGTGTGTGTGTGTGTGTGTGTGTGTGTGTGCGTGTGTGTGTGTGTGTGTGTGTGTGTTCACTAAAGAAAAGGGTATTGAGTTAAACTAGACGAACAGGGTTGGGTCAGAGCCATTATGCCATTATGCCATTGAAGCAGAGTGTGTGTGTGTGTGTGTGTGTGTGTGTGTGTGTGTGTGTGTGTGTGTGTGTGTCACCCAACTGCTGGGTGAGCCAAAGGGCCGTGGTCCTTGAAAGGCGGGGGGGGGAGGCAATCATCACCATGGGGCCTAGAGGCATCTTGCTATCGATTGGCTACCCACTCTGTCCATCCACAGGTCGCCGTTCATCGATTGGCTGGCCGTGCTGCCCGCGTACAGGTGAACCGCAATCGATCGGTTGCTCTTTTAGGAGGAATTACAGTATATGGATGATCTTCACGCTCCGTCTGTACGTGGTCTCTGATCTCTCTAATGACTGTGGAAGGCCAGTGATTGGCTTATTTTCGGACATACTATTCTTCAAATGGTCGATGTGTGTCGCGGAAGACGCTTGTTTTTTCCCGAATCGATCGGTAAATGGCTTTGTCCCCGGGAAAACTGGAGCGATCACCTGGTTGTCCGATTGTTCTGTTTTCTTGGTGGACTTAAATGTATCAAAAATGCTTAAGAAGGTTTTTGAGCTTTCAGAGATAGATGTCATAGCTCACTTGTCACTGTTTTTCTCATCGGCTGCTCTCTCTGTCCATCAGGTGGACTGCGCCCTCTCATTGGTCCGTCTGGGGAAGGAGCGGGAGATCCCGGGCCTGGAGCCTCTGTGCGACGACCTGGTCACCATGGAGACGCTGGTGTACGAAACGTCGTGCGAGCTCAGCCTCACGCTCCGTGACCTGCGGCAGGCGAGCGACATCCACAAGCTCCGCCTCCTCATGAAGAACGTACGTATTGTTATTCAAGCCCCTCCCACAGGGTCGGCCCATCGACCGCTCTCATTGGCCAGACGGGGCTGTCGATCATTCAAGTCCAGTCTGTCATTCGCTGTTCCCTCTGTCAGTCACTCCATTTCTCTAGTG
>NC_137674.1:53751735-53756735 GCF_963989245.1 Nansenia antarctica | reverse complement strand
AGTCAACCGGGCCCTCCCGAATCCACCGCTACATCTGGGACCCAGGAGATGGCGCCATTGGAGGAGACGACCTACCACGCCGGCAATGGACCACACTGAACCGTCTACGAACTGGTGTCGGTCGCTTTAAAACATCAATGAAGGCGTGGGGCCTGGCGGACAGTGCGGCATGCGAGTGCGGTGACCCAGAGCAGACCGCCGACCACATAATCACCATCTGCCCCTTATATAGACCACCCTCAGAAGCCAGCCTCTTCGACCTAGAACCAGAGATGCGGGCATGGCTACGCGACACCGAGTTGGACCTCTGACGTTACACGAAAGAAGAAGAAGATATACCATCAATGGGAAACATGGAAAAATGCATGACTTAAGGCCAATGCACACGGCGTGCGATTTTTGTTGCACGACAACATTCGATTGCAATGCACACGGCGTGCGATGCAATTTTTGGCGCACCGCAAAATTCAATTTTCAACTCACACCATTGAAGTCTATGAGAAAATCATAAAAAATCTCATCCCAATGCACACGGCGTGCCATTTTTGTTGCACCACAACATTCCATTCTCAATTGTTACTTTATTGTTACTTAGTCGGACCAGGCAGGCTGATTACAATAGGCTCTACCAATATTGCTTGCCTTGCTTCCACAATTTCTACAAGATACAACTGGACATATTGTGATAAAATATGTGGGCCCCCTGATTTAGGGGTATTGGTAAAATGTCAGGAGAGGGAGCGCACAAAACACACCTG
Source organism: Nansenia antarctica (assembly GCF_963989245.1). Lineage (NCBI taxonomy): Eukaryota > Metazoa > Chordata > Actinopteri > Argentiniformes > Microstomatidae > Nansenia > Nansenia antarctica. The sequence goes on along the minus strand of NC_137674.1, from coordinate 53,755,977 downwards.
CGTTCACGCTACAATATTGTGCCTACATGCTCGATTGTTATTATTATGTACTATAGGCGTCTTGTATGTGAGATGGGCCGTGTAGCTATGTGGCATGACACGGAAATAAATCATGCATGCAGTAATTCGTATAGCTAGTAATGTGTATAGTGGCAGCTGTGGGCTATATTGGTGTAGTGGCTGGCTGATGGTGATGTTCATATCTTGCCCTTGACTGTCAAACCGTTAAAATAGATGATTGCTCCATCCACAATTGAAGATGTCAGGTTGACTGGTTGACAAGTTATGAGCTTTTCGTCATCCATTTCATCCATTCAGGTTACCGGTAAATTACATACACGTAGGCTACGTGCAGTAGAGTAAATATTAATGTTGGGTTGCCAGATGTCCGGTTTTCAGTGGACAGTGTCTATACAACGTGTGTACAATTTGGCTGGTCATTCAGTCGTGCTCTGGCAACCCGTGCTATCGTAGATCTTTGACTAAACTAATATAATATATATATTATATTAGTTTGCTCAAGATCTATTTATACTTATAATATATACTATACTATATATATATATATATATAAATAACGTTAAATAACGTTACTTGCTCAAAGATTCAAGCCCTGACAACACTATATTTGTACTTTGAAATTGCATGTATGTATTATGTATGTTACACTAATGTTTTTCAAACAACTGTTACAATTAATTTGGTTCCGTTTGTATTGGAAAGCTGTTATTAAACAGTTTATAACAGTACAGTACCCTAATAGACTAGTGTTTTGATGCTAGCTCCGAAATGTTAGCTAGCCAGCTAGCCACCTCTTTGTTTGTGAGCCAGGGCCAGCCAGGTAGAAACAAACAACTGTTACAATTAATTTGGTTCCGTTTGTATTGGAAGCTGTTATTAAACAGTTTATAACAGTACAGTACCCTAATAGACTAGTGTTTTGATGCTAGCTCCGAAATGTCTCCGCTCCGCCTCCAATCTCTCCCAGATCCACGTCAAACTCCTGTCTGTTCAACCTGAAGTAAGTTGCCTGGAACTAGCGGTCCTCCTGTACACTACAGCCTCAACTGTTGACCAAGTTGAACTCTCATTTTATTGTGAGACTGCAGAATCTCGTAGTCCCACAACCAACCGCCTCCTTTTTACGTTATGGAAAATTAGTTGATGCTCAGCAAGTTAGCTGTCTATGACCGAAAGACGCGTGTAAAATGTATGCTCCAGTCTCTCTCCCCGTTATGAGTGACTCAATTAATTTAGATAGACCAGTTGAAGTTTTCCCAATTGTCCCATTGTGATGCAATAATCCGTCGCACCACAAACTTTTACAAAATTTGCTACATTTTACAGTGCGACAAAACTCGCACGCCGTGTGCTTTGTCCCATTCAAAACGAATGGAATCAAATTTTCGCGGTGCGATTAAAATCGGGGCCGTGTGCATTGGGATGAGATTTTCTCATAGACTTCCATTCAAACTTCAAATTCGAATGTTGTCGTGCAACAAAAATCGCACGCCGTGTGCATTGGCCTTTACAGATTTAATTTTATGACGTTCCGAAATCCGAAGTGACAGGAACGCTGGAGAAACAGCCGCTGTCCACTGCATTAATTAACGACATGTCCTTGATGAGTCTCCCGCTCACTGCCCTCCATCAAAAATGGCACATCCATCGATAATATTACATATAATAACAACTGCTCGGATTAGATTGCGAGTTGTTTTGTTTTCGCAATACAACTATAGCGTCATATACCACCAAGGGGGGGGGAGGGATTCGCGCCTATCATGCACATATCAGCCTGTGGATAGATAACTTTAGATAGATAACTTCACATTAAATATGTCTACCATCATCCGCTGTCAAACACCACAATTTATTTCTAAATAAACATGATTGTACATCTCTGAAATGTTAAAAGCGCACCGATGTATTTCTATGGGGAAGGCTGTGCTTGACGATTCCATTGGACTGACGCCGGGGCAGAGGAACAGGGTGACTGTCTGTCACCCTGTGACAAACGCGCAGATATGAGTGCTCCGGGGTCCTGCTTTGGTAGTCTAATGGAAGTGATCAGGTAGGCTACCAGTCCTCTACTTCTAAACCCGAGCGTGCTGGACTGTGGAACTTTCTATGTTAAGCATAGGCACAAGCGTAGGCACCTCGGCATAACAGCGATTTTTTTGTTATGCTTGTTGTAAAGAAAAGGTCTATAATGCATTGAAATGACATTAGTACATTAGACATTAGACATGGAAATATGTAATAAAAGCGATTTTTTTTGGTTATGCTTGTTATAAATAAAAGGTCTATAATGCATTGTAATGACATTAAACTAAGATAATAAGATGGTTATCATAATTTTTCAAATTGTATTAATAAGTAATTACAGAGAAAGTAAAATTACATTTCCGCATTGAATAGAGCGACATAACATTTCTGTAGATGATTTGCAATGCATCCTGGAATCAAGGGGTAGCGTACCCCTATGGCTTCAAAGCTAGTCTGGTCCTGGAATCGCTCGAAATGAAGCCATAGTTAGGCCTCGAAATGAAGCCATGGCTCGATGAAATATGAATTGGGACACCCCTACCCCTAAACGTGAACGCGCAAAACGAAGCCATAGGGGTGAAAACGAAGCCGTAGGGGTGAATTGGGATTGGCCCTAAGTGCTTTGCTCAAGGGCACATGCAGCCCCCTCCTGAGGTGGGAATCGAACCAGGGACCTTCCGATTGCTAGCAGGCCTCTCTAACCTCTAGACTACCACCGTATATAATTATTAGTCTGCGAGGAGCCCCTCCAGCTTCATGCTCTTGAACATTTGCACAAAAAAAAAAGAAAAAGAACATGCTTAAACCCGCCACTAAGATTATTAGTGGGGCTCCCAGAAAGAAATGTTAGCTTTGTAACATGATTTATTAAAACGAGGCCCCCTCCCAACTCGTTAAGGGGGTTTGCATCTTAATGGAAATCTCGAAGGCTGCTGAAAGTAGTCTGTCGAACACAAGCTGGTTAGGGACAAGTTGAAAGGCTGGTGTGTGTGTGTGTGTGTGTGTGTCTGTGGTGTGCATATTTTATATTTTGTGTTAACATTTAATTAATACACAAATTTGCACACATTGACATATATGTACTACACACACACACACACACACACACACACACACACACACACACACACACACACACACACACACATGTACAGTATATCAAAGGAAGTTGAGTGTGTCCCATGGTAATTAGGAGGCCTCAGGCTACAGGACAGCCTCCACAAGTTAGGCTCTCCTCCCCCCTTCTCTACCTCTCTTCCCCTTCTCTACCTCTCTCCCCCCTTCTTTACCTCTCTCCCCCTTCTCTACCTCTCTCCCCCCTTCTCTACTTCTCTCCCCCTTCTCTACCTCTCTCCCCCCTTCTCTACTTCTCTCCCCCTTCTCTACCTCTCTCCCCCCTTCTCTACTTCTCTCCCCCTTCTCTACCTCTCTCCCCCCTTCTCTACCTCTCTCCCCCTTCTCTACCTCTCTCCCCCTTCTCTACTTCTCTCCCCCTTCTCTACCTCTCTCCCCCTTCTCTACCTCTCTCCCCCTTCTCTACCTCTCTCCCCACTCTCTACGTCTCTCCCCCCTTCTCTACCTCTCTCCCCCTTCTCTACCTCTCTCCCCCCTTCTCTACCTCTCTCCCCCCTTCTCTACCTCTCTCCCCCTTCTCTACTTCTCTCCCCCTTCTCTACCTCTCTCCCCCTTCTCTACCTCTCTCCCCCCTTCTCTACCTCTCTCCCCCTTCTCTACCTCTCTCCCCCCTTCTCTACCTCTCTCCCCCCTTCTCTACCTCTCTCCCCCTTCTCTACCTCTCCCCCCTTCTCTACCTCTCCCCCCTTCCCTACCTCTCTCCCCCCTTCTCTACCTCTCTCCCCTTCTCTACCTCTCCCCCCTTCCCTACCTCTCTCCCCCCTTCTCTACCTCTTTCCCACTTCTCTACCTCTCTCCCCCTTCTCTACCTCTCTCCCCCTTCCCTACCTCTCTCCCCCTTCTCTACCTCTCTCCCCCTTCTCTACCTCTCTCCCCACTCTCTACGTCTCTCCCACCTTCTCTACCTCTCTCCCCCTTCTCTACCTCTCTTCACCCTTCTCTACCTCTCTCCCCCTTCTCTACCTCTCTCCCCCTTCTCTACCTCTCTCCTCCTTCTCTACCTCTCTCCCCCTTCTCTACCTCTCTCCCCCCCTCTCTACGTCTCTCTCCCCTTCTCTA
>NC_137674.1:53733189-53749035 GCF_963989245.1 Nansenia antarctica | reverse complement strand
GGAGGTGCTGGAGAAGCACAGCCTACAGAAGCCCATCTCCTATGTGAGGAGCAGCCAGAGCAGCAGAGAGGAGGCCCACAAGCTCATGGTCAAACTCTGCAGACACACCGGACGCAAGTATGACACACAGATACACACACACACACACACAGACACACACAGACACACAGACACACACTTTACGAGTCAAGTGCATCATATTGGAGGGTTATTTTTTTCACTATTTAAAATGGCAAGATTTACGAGGGTTGTATTGAGTGTGTGTGTGTGTGTGTGTGTGTGTGTGTGTGTGTGTGTGTGTGTGTGTGTTTGTGTTCAGGAACCCGCCTGTCAGTGAGGCTGTGTGGAGAGGCCTGCTGCAGGACCTGCTGGACATGCAACACAACGTCTACACCTGCCTACAGCCAGAGACCTGCCACCAGGTGACACACACACACACACACACACATACACCCCTCCCTCACTCCCCGAACACACCTCCCTCCTGACACACAGAAACACGCACGCGCACGCACACACACACAGACACCCCCCCCCCCCCCCCCTCACTCCCCAAACACACCTCCCTCCTGACACACAGAAACATGCACGCGCACACGCGCACACACTCACACACACACACACACCTCACTCCTCGAACACACCTCCCTCCTGACACACAGAAACACGCACGCGCACACACAAACACACACACAGACACCCCCCCCCCCTCACTTCCCAAACACACCTCCCTCCTGACACACAGGAACATGCGCACGCACACACACACACACACACACACACACACACACACAGCAGCTAAACCCCCTCTCTCCCCAGGTGTTTGTGGAGTCCCTGCTGTGCTCCAGCCGCGTGGAGAATGTGCGCCTGGCGGGCCAGCTGCTGAGCTGCTCCTCGCTGGGCCAGGGGCCTCCTGTCCTGGGCCTGGGGGGCTCCAGGGGCTCCTCGTGGGCCAGGGGGGGCCAGGGTCCAGGGTCTCCTACCAGAGGAGTCTTGAACTGGTCCTGGATGCCGCCAGGGAGTACTTCAACTCCTCCACCACCCTCACGGACCCCTGTATGGACCTGGCACGGTGAGTGTGTGTGTGTTTGGGGAGGAGGTGTGTGTGTGTGGGGGGGGGGTATTTGTGGGAGGCGTGTGTTTGTGTTTGTGTGTGTGGGTGTGTGTGTGTGTGTGTGGGTTTGTGTAAGAAAGAGATAGTGTTGTTTTCCTGCTCTCTACGTTCCTTCTTCTATGTCTGTACGTGAACAGGCCACAGCGTTTGGTAAAGTCCTGTTTCTTTTCAACAGTTGGTTTAACTGAAGTCTAGTGTGTGTGTGTGTGTGTGTGTGTGTGTGTGTGTGTGTGTGTGTGTGTGTGTGGGTGTGTGCATGCGCTGTGTGTGCGCGTGGCGTGTGTGTGTGTCTGCGCTGTGTGTCTGTGCTGTGTGTGTGTGTCTGTGTGGTCTGTGTGTGTGTGTGCGCGCGCGTGTGTGTGTGTGTGTGTGTGTGTGAGAGTGAGTGACTGAGAGAGAGAGAGAGAGAGAGAGAGAGAGTGTTCCTCTCCCAGGGAGGTGGATGGTGTCTAACCTCTCTGTCTGCTCTGACCAGGGAAGTGGACTAGTAATTGGGTCGTCACTCATTTATAGTAACCAATGGAACGCCCCCCCCCCCCACACAGACAGACAGTACCATCTATTCTGTCCCCCCGAGTGTGTGTGTGTGTGTGTGTGTGTGTGTCTGTCTGTCTGTGTCTGTGCCCTCCAGATTAGAATAACTGCCCCACAGACACACATTTACCTCATTCACTGTGTGCACTAAACAAACACACACACACACACACACACACACACTTCTCCCCCCCGCTATTAACACATTAGGGCCCCTCCTCGTGTCCTAAATGGGAGTCTGCCCCAAACAGTGTTGCTATGAAGGACAAAATGACAGGAAGGAGAGAGAGAGAGAGAGAGAGAGAGAGAGAGAGAGAGAGAGAGAGAGAGAGAGAGAGAGAGAGAGAGAGAGAGAGAGAGAGAGAGAGAGAGAGAGAGAGAGAGAGAGAGAGAGAGAGAGGGTGAAAGATAGAGATGGAGATGGGGGAGAGAGATGGAGGGGGAGGGGGGGGAGAGAGAGATGGAGGGGAGGGGGGGGAGAGAGAGATGGAGGGGGAGGGGGGGAGAGAGAGATGGAGGGGGAGGGGGGGGACAGAGAGATGTGGGGGAGAGAGAAAAAGAGAAAGAGAGCAGAAAATAACAGGCAAAAACCGTCAGACTAATGATCTAATCGCATAGCATCAATCAGATGATCATCTCTGTCAGAAATAGAGAGAGACAAAAAGGGAGGAAACTGAGAAAGATGGACAAACTGAGACAGCTGTCATGGTGGAGTGGGGCGGCTGTGGCTCAGGGGGTAGAGCCGGCCATCTAACCATCACAATGTCGGCGGTTCGATCCCCGGCTGGCCACGTCGTGTCGAGGTGTCCTTGGGCAAGGCACTGAACTCCAAATTGCTTCCAATGGGCGGGCTGGCGCCTTGCATGGTAGCTTGCGACCATCGGTGTGTGAATGGGTGAATGAGAGGCCATTGTAAAGCACTTTGGAATAAGGTGCTATGTACAGTAAGTCAGTCCATTTACCATTTGACCGATGAGGTAGCCTGTCTGAGACCTGTTCACTCCACTCGGCCCTGCAGTACTCTTGGCATCACGGTAAACACGTGTGTCTTCCTGGTGTGGGACCTGGGGGTTCAAACCCCACCCCTCATAAGAGACAGGGAGAGTGGGAGGGAGAGTGGGAGGGAGATTGACAGGGAGAGTGGGAGGGAGAGTGACAAGGAGAGTGAAGGGGAGAGTGACATGGAGAGTGACATGGAGAGTGACATGGAGAGTGAAAGGGAGAGTGACGGGGAGAGTGACGGGGAGAGTGAAGGGGAGAGTGAGAGAGTGAAGGGGAGAGTGAGCGAGAGTGACAGGGAGAGTGAGAAAGAGTGACAGGAGAGTGACAGGGAGAGTGACAGGGAGAGTGACAGAGAGAGTGACAGGGAGAGTGACGGGGAGAGTGAAGGGGAGAGTGAGAGAGTGAAGGGGAGAGTGAGCGAGAGTGACAGGGAGAGTGAGAAAGAGTGACAGGAGAGTGACAGGAGAGTGACAGGGAGAGTGACAGGGAGAGTGACAGGGAGAGTGACAGAGAGAGTGACAGAGAGAGTGACAGAGAGAGTGAGAGAGAGAGTGAAAGAGAGTGAGAGAGAGAGTGACAGGGAGAGTGAGTGAGAGAGAGAGTGAGAGGGAGAGTTGAGAGAGGCAGATAAAGCCTGTTTGTACTCTGTTGATGTTCACTTAAGATGGCTTCCTCTCAGCGGGGGAGAGGTGAAGGAGGTTGAAGTCGCTTTGTGTGTGTGTGTGTGTGTGTGTGTGTGTGTGTGTGTGTGTGTGTGTATGTGTGTGTGCATCCATATGTACATGTATGTGAAGATTGAAACAGAAAGGCAGAGGAGTGAGAGAGATAGTCACATGTTATTGTGTGTAGGTGTGTGTGTGTGTGTGTGGGCGCGCGCGCCTCTGTCTCTTTGTGTATGTTCTTCTTTGTCTATGAGTGAGTCTCACGTATGCGAGTGTGTAGGAGGGACGTCGCCTGCCTGGGGAATGATGCAGATCCAGCCACTCGTACCTCTGCTGGAAATGGAATTTTTCCACCGCGCCAACACGGCACTCCACTTACCTTGGCACCGCATCTACATACACGCACACACATGCACACACATGCACACACACACACACACACACACACACACACACACATACACACTCAGACAGAGAGGAAGACACACACACACACACACACACACACACACTCTATCTCAATCGCCCATCTCCACTCTTCTCCCCGCCTCTGTTTGCCAGTATCAGTCTCCTCTTCTGGGAACACTCTTCAGCAGGCGAGTGCAACGCCGTTTGCGTTCGAGTGCTTTGTTGTCCCCACGGTGACCGAATGCCACCCACTCTGATTTTGGTTGTGCGTGTTTTGTGTCTTATAATATAGTTTTTTAGATGTTTAGACGGGATGGTCATATGACAACGACACCGTTAAGTCTGATGATTGACTAGGCCAGTTCATTATTTTCTTCCTCTTGGACCAAATGTACAGTATGTATTCTTCCTCTTGGACCAAGCAGTATGTTTTGGATCGTTGTCCTGCTGGAAGCTCCACCCCCATCTCATCCTCATCATCCTGGTGGATGGCAACAGATTCTCCTCAATAATTTCCTGGTACATGGCTCCATTCATCTTCCCTTCGATAATGTGGATTCCACCAGTACCATGTGAAGAGAAACAGCCCCACACCACACTGCATCCACCCCCCCCCCCCCTCTGGATACGCTGTCAGCACATAAGCTGTTTGCTGTTTGTTTCAACTCTGCTTTGTGTTTTTGTAAATACACCAGTTTGTATATATTCACTTATGTTCCTATTCATTCCCTGGTGTTTCGCTTGCCTTTGCTGTGTAATTGTGAGAGGTAGCAAAAAAACCTAACAAACCAAAAAAGAAAAAAAAACACTCGTCTCGTACTTAACGTGTCTCTCTGTCGCCGTTCGCGTCGTTAAGTGAGCGGTGTAGACGCATGCCCGCCGTACCGTGCGTGCGCTAAGTGCTATGCTAAGCTAATCTCCTAAGTGGTGCTCTCTGGGATGGTGTAGTGTCAGTGTAGTGTAGTGTAATGTGTGTGTCTGAGGGAAGCTGATACGCGCTCGCCCAAGTGTTCGCCTCCATGTCTCAGACTGGAGAGGAGGGACGATGTTGATCCAGGATTCTGTTGTTGTTGTTGTTGTTGTTGTTGTTGTTGTTGTTGTTGTTGTTTTTTGTATACTAGTTGCGTAACGACTGAGCAAAAATAGCGGTCACACACACACACACACACACACACCGAATCACCCACGCACACACACACACACACACACACACACACACACCAAAACACAAACACAAACACACACACACACACACACACACACATACACACCAATTCACACACACACACACACACACACACACACACACTAATAAACACATTAGGGTGTTTGAGCTACAGGCTATGCACACTTAAGTTCCAGCCCGGTTCCAACACATCTTTTACTTGTCGAGATCTTTATTGGTTGTTTGGTTAGCAGGGTGTTTTCTGATAGGTCTAGGTGTCTCTCAGGGTGCGTCTGTTGGTTGTCTCTCTATCCCCAAGGCCAGGGCTGATTGGTTGTCTCTCTCTCTGAGGCAGGGCTGATTGGCTGTCTCTCTCTTCCAGGGCGTGTCTACAGCTGATCACTGACTGTCCTCCGCCGGTCCAGGAGGAGCTGGACCTCATCAGCGCCCTCTGTCAGCTGGAGGACTTCAACGTCAAAATCCTCCCACTGCAAGGTACCATTTAATCTACCCCATGGGTGTGTGTGTGTGTGTCTATTTCTGCGTCCGTCTGTTTCTCTGTGTGTGTGTGTGTGTCTGTCTATCTGTCTGTGTATGTGCGTGTGTGCGTGTGTGCGTGTGTGCGTGTGTATGTGTGTATGTGTGTGTGAGCGTGCATGTGTCTGTCTATGGGTGTGTGTGTGTGTGTGTGTGTGTGTGTGATTTTCAAAACTTTCACAAGTACCAGAAAGCATTCATCAGGGCTAATGACGATTTTTAGTTGAAAGAAAGTGAGATAGGTTGGTTGAGATGAGAAAGTGAGATCCAGATCGGATGGATGGATGGATGCATAGATGAAAGAGAGGAGGTACAGAGAGATCCAAACTATTAAGAGGTATCAGTATGGATTAGACAAGAGTGAAGCAGTAGTGACTGGTGAAAGGAAGAGAGGATGATGCTACTAGGTAGTTGAAGGAGTACCGTATTTCCGGACTATAAGTCGCTCCGGAGTATAAGTCGCATCAGTCAAAAAACAAGTCGCATTTATTTAGAAATGTATTTCACAAAATCCAAGAAAGGCAAGTTATTCAACTACACAATAGAACACAGAACAACAGTCTGAATAGGTGTCCGGTATGTTAACGTAACACATAACAGTTATTCAGCTACACAATAGCATAAAGAACATACCTGGGAGGCTGAATAGGCTAGATTAACATAACAAGCTAGCGAGTCCAACAAGCAAGTTACCAGTAAACAAGTTCACCAAGCTCCCGTTAATGTTTCAGTCAGATTTCTTCAGTGGTACAGGAGCAGCATATAGTTGTCACAAGCCCAGAGCGCCCTCTCGTGGCTGTAGACGGTAATGTTTACTCCTTGGTTCATGTCAGTCAGTATGAAATTATATATATTTTGATATACAAGTCGCACCTGACTATAAGTCGCAGGACCAGCCAAACTATGAAAAAAAGTGTGACTTATAGTCCGGAAAATACGGTAGATGGATATAAGGTAGATAGGTAGATACATAGACAGACAGACAGGCAGACAGACAGACAGATAGATACATAGGTAGATACATAGACAGACAGACAGATAGATAGATAGGTACATAGGTAGATGCACAGACAGACAGACAGATAGATAGATAGATAGATAGTGAGATACATATACATAGACAGACAGATAGGTATATATAGGTAGATACATAGACAGACAGACAGACAGATAGATAGATAAATACATAGATAAATACATAGATACATAGGTAGATACATAGACAGACAGACAGACAGACAGATACATCGGTTGATATACAGACAGACAGACAGACAGACAGATACATAGGTAGATATGTAGACAGTAGACAGACAGACAGACAGATAGATAGATAGGATAAGCCTGGGGTAGTTCATTGGAGCGGTTAGAGGGTTGGTTGGTTGGTTGGTTGGTTGGTTGGTTGGTTGAGTAGTTGAGAGTGGTAGAGTTGGTTGGTGAGGTGGTTGAGTGGTTTCAGTGGGGTAGAGCCGGTAGCAGAGTTGGTGCAGTGTTGTGTAATGATTCTAAGTGTGTGTTCTGCAGGTCTCCTGATGTTTTTATCCATCTCTCTCTCTCCATCTCCCTCTCTCTCCCCCCATCTCCCTCTCTCTCCCTCCAACTCTTTCTCTCTGTAAATATATGGTTATTTATGGATCAGCTGTTGAGCAAACAACATCTGTCTGATGGCCTAATTAGAATGGAATCATTCGATGTGTGTGTGTGTGTGTGTGTGGGCGTGTCTACGTGTGTCTATGTGTGTGTGTGTGTGTGTGTGTGTGTGTGTGTGTGTGTGTGTGTGTGTGCGTGTCTGTGTGTGTGTCTCTGTGTGTTTGTGCGTGTGTGAAGAGGAGCAGGATGATAGGGGTGAGTATGGTGAGGGTTAAGGGTGGGGGGGTTGTCTGTCTGAGGACAACAGCCACTGTTTGAAGTGTGTTTTGCCTGTGCCACTCTCTCTCCCTCTCTTAATCCCTCTCTGTCTTTCTCTCTTTTAATCTCTCCCTCTCTCTTTCTTTCTCTCTTTTAATCTCTCTTTCGTCTCTCTTTATCTATCCAATTAAGACATTGCAGTTTTATTTCATTCTACTTGTTTCTTTCTTTCTATATCTCTTTAGTGTGTGTGTGTGTGTGTGTGCGTGCGTGCGTGCGTGCGTGCGTGCGAGAATGAGCCCTGTGCCCCGGGCGGCCCTGTGACCTCTGAGCCGCAGCGTGCTTCTCCCTCCGGGCCACCAGGGGGGGCTGTGCTCTAGTTCCCCAGCGGCTCTAGGCCAACAGAGGTGTCAAAGGACACCTGCCGAGCTCTACCAGACACACCCCCCCGGGCTCATGCTACACTCCTCCTCTGTCACTCTCCCTCTTTTTCACTCCCTCTTTTTCTGGGTTATTTCTCTCTCGTTTTCCCTCTTCCACCCTTCTCTCAGACTCACCAGGCAGCCAGCCAGTCTTACATGTTGTGTCTGTTTGTGAAGGCTGTTATCAAGGCCCAGACACACACACGCACACACAGACACACACACACACACACACACATACACACACACACACACGGACACACACACAGTCTCCAATCACCTGCAGTGCACACAAAGTGGTCTCTGTGTCCTCTCCCATAGGTACAGTGTGAATTGGATTGTAGGTAATGCACTGTGACATGCCTATCATTTCCTGTCCTCCCTCTCCCCCCTCCCTCCCCTTTTCCTCCCCCCTAGCCACTCAAACAGAGAGGGATCGATGACCCCAACAGTGTTGCTGGCACCGCTCCCTCCCCCCTTACCCCCCCCCAACAGTGTTGCTGGCACCGCTCCCTCCCCCCTTACCCCCTCCCCCCCCCCTTCAGGCTACCCCAAATGACTGCCCAAAGGGGAGAGGGGTGGGAGGGGCAGTGGGGTTATGGGCTGTACAGGGGCTGTCCGTTTGGAGAGAGAGAGAGAGAGAGAGAGAGAGAGAGAGAGAGAGAGAGAGAGAGAGAGAGAGAGAGAGAGAGAGAGAGAGAGAGAGAGAGAGAGAGAGAGAGAGAGAGAGAGAGAGAGAGAGAGAGATGACCTTATGCGACTGAATATCTTATTGAATGTTATGTTTTTTACCCATTCCCTTTCTCTCTCTCTCTCTCTCTCTCTCTCTCTCTCTCTCTCTCTCTCTCTCTCTCTCTCTCTCTCCCTACCCTCCCATGTGACTGAATATTGTATTAAATGTCATGTTTTCTACCTTCTCCCTCTTTCCTTCTCTCTCTCTCTCTCTCTATTGCCCCTCATCTTTCTATCTACATCTCTCTCTACCCCCCTCCTCTCTCTCCTTCCCTCTCTCTTCCCCTCTACTCCACCTTATGCGACTGAATATCATATCATGTTTTCTACCTTCTCTCCCTCCCTCCCTCCCTCCCTCTCTCTCTCCCTCTCTGTGTCAGTGCGTCTGAGGGCGGACCGTCTCTCTCTGGTGGAGGAGTGTATTGCTCAGTGTTCGACGGCGTACAAGCAGTCCATCGTGCTGCTGAACCTGGCCACACTACTGCGAGTAGCAGGTAACTCACCCTGGGGGAAAGATTTCACCGTAACACAACCATGACACACCTGGGGGAGGAAGGCTTTGACCGTGACACAAACATGACACAACCAGGGGGGAAGGGTTTGACCGTGACACAAGCATGACATACCTGAGGCAAGGGTAGTATCGCAATACAAACATGATACATCTCGGGGGACATTTTTGACCGTAACACAACCATGATATGTCTGGGGAAGGGGTTTAACTTTAAAACACTGGGGGGAGGGGATTTAAGGATTTAACTGATACACTGGGGAAGGATTTAACTGTGACACACTGGGGAAGGCTTTAACTGTGACACACTGGGGAAGGATTTAACTGTCACCCATCTGGGTGTTGTTACATGGAGTGTTAGAAGTCGAGACTGTTCTCCTCAAAGATGCAAAAGACTGTTCTGGATCAATGCCATCGACGTGGACCAAACCACACCTTGTCTTTTTGTTCCTGCCTCAAAACAAAACAGCTCTCTCTCTCTCTCCCTCTCCCCCTCCTTCTCTTTCTCTCTCCCCCTCCCCTTCTCTCTCTTTCTCCCAATCCCCTCCCTATCTTTCTCCCTCCCCCTGCCCCTTCCTTTCCCTCCCCCTCCCTCCCTCTCTCTCTCCCTCTCCCTCCCCCTGCCTCTCTCTTTCCTTCCCACTCTCCCTCCCCCTGTCTCTCTCCATCTCCCTCTCTGGGCATGGGCATAGGGTGTTTTATCTCTGTGTGAGGTGTATACATGTCTGTAGAGGGTGTGGTGGGGGACGGGGGGGGCAGGGGCCTGGTGGATTGTGTGTCTGTAGCGCAGTCGGCGACCTCACTGTGCCTCTCCAAGGCGGGGAGTCCTGGGTGCCTGAACCACCGAGAGAAGGAGTCAACAAATTGCTAAATAAATAAATAAACACAGAGGGTGGTGGGGGGGCTTCTGAAGAGCGCACAGCCCAGCAGCTCCCACGTTAATATTTCATAGCAGCATCGCGGCCGTGCTGGTTTAACCCCTTAGGGCCCGGGCTTCTGAATGACGTTTCCGTGGGAAATCGGAGGCAATTAGGTTACCATGTAAATGGTCACAGTTATGCTTTTGTTGACGCGAATCAATGTTGACATTGAGTCAAGATTTGGATTTGTGGATTTGTTGTTTTCGTTTTCGTCGAGCGTTTTGTCGATACATATGCTCGGAAAAGGGTGATTGATCAAGAATCAAGCTGTGGAGAATTTGAAAAGGGTGGATGCACACACACATACACATACACACACACACACACACACACACACTCACAGCATATAAATACACACACACACACACACTCACGGCATATAAATACACACACACAAGGCTCAGGGCCAGTTTGGCTCTATGGGCTTTTGTTGTCTTGACTGAAATACACAGGAAGGGTTTATTTACTAAACTGAAGGGCACACACACACACACACACACATACACACGCCTCTGCACACACATACAAACACACACACGCACAGACAGACACAGACACACACACACACACACACACACATTCTCCATACTATATTCAAGTCACGACAGCATTTCAAGCTTTCAGGGTCACACTCAGACTTTCACCGTAGTAAAGACCTCGTCTTTCGCTACACACACACACACACACACACACACACACACACACACTGATCAGATCTCTCCCTGCTCCGTCCCTCCTATGCGTTGATCTGAGACGGCCATGTTCGTACAGAAGGGACAGCATGTGGATACGTCCTGTTGATCCACAGAGCTAGCAGCTAGCTCCTTGTGTGTTGATGTGGCAGGGCGAGGGTTAAACTTCCACCCCAGATGGACGCTAACACACTTAACGCCCTGTAGTGTCTTTGAGAGGAGGACTTCTCACTTCTCTCACAACACATGAAAGAGCGTAGTATGTTGTTATGTTTTTTTCCGGGTGGTGTGTGTGTGTGTGTGTGTGTGTGTGTGTGTGTGTGTGTGTGTGTGTGTGTGTGTGTGTGTGTGTGTGTGTGTGTGTGTGTGTGTGTGTGTGAGAGAGACGTATTTTAGTGTATTTTTTAATTTGACGTATTTTTCCCTCTTTGAGATGAATCTGTGTAAACTGGAAATAAGCTCAATCGGAGGAGAATCAGCTTGATGTTTGCTCTGCGGTTTCCCTCTCTCTCTCTCTCTCCCTCCCTCCCTCCCTCCTCACGCTTTGATAAGAGATTATTACGTATGTAGGTTTGATGTTGCTGCTGGTGTTGTGTTGCGTAAGCTCTACATCAGGAAGATTACATCTGGCCTCCATCTTGACTGTGATGAGATAATACCACACTGTGTGATGTGTTTGTGTTCTGTTTGTTCCTGTGTGTGTGTGTGTGTGTGTGTGTGTTCTCCTGCGTGTTCTCCTGCGTGTGTGTTCTCCTATGTGCGTGTGTGTGCGTGTGTGTGTGTTCTTCTGTGTGCATGTGTGTGCGTGTGTGTGTGTGTGTGTTCTTCTGTGTGCGTGTGTGTGTGTTCTCCTGTGTCTGTGTGTGTGTGTTCTCCTGTGTCTGTGTGTGTGTGTGTGTGTTCTCCTGTGTGTGTGTGTGTGTGTGTGTGTGTGTGTGTGTGTGTGTGTGTGTGTGTGTGTGTGTGTGTGTGTAGGTGATGACGAAGCCAAGCGTAAGGGCCAGGTGCTGACCCTGCTAGCGGACCAGGCTCTCCAGTGTCTGGACTTCAAGGCCTCCTACATCCACTGTCAAGACCTCATGGCCACAGGTATGGTACTAACACACACACACACACACACACACACACACACACACACACACACACACACACACACACAAGTCTGTCCCTCTTGGGTTGTGGTTAAGGTTAAAGACAGGGTCAGAGGCATGGCTAGTCAATATCTTGTGATGGCGGTCTGACACAAGGACAGCGTCTCCTCTGTCTGGTGACCTGTGACTTGAGAAGCATATCTATGATACCATCTATGATGCCTCGAACAGACAGACCACGGTTTGTGGTTGCGGTCAGCAGATGGCCGGTTAGTCTTCAATGGGATGCTGTGAGCCTGATGGCTACAGCTGGGTCTGAAAGTGGCTGTGGTACCCTACACTATACTACGCTATGCTACGCTATGCTTGCTGCTAACACCACAGTGTTTTCCCTGGGAGGTATTTTAGCAGGGTGGTTCACTTATGGTGTTCCCGGAGTGGGGGCCTTGGGTAAAACAGCCGTTAGACAGTCAGTTTTGGTGATTTTTTTTCAGCATGATAAGGCAATATACAGTATATAAGAACTCCAACATCAATGTCATGAAGCCTGAAAATGGCATGGAGTGGCCATCTCCTCTCCTCTCCTCCTCCTCCTCTCCCCTCCCCTCCCCTGCTCTCCTCTCCTTTCCTCCCCTCTCCTCTCCTCCCCTCTCCTCTCCTCTCCTCTCCTCTCCTCTCCTCTCCTCTCCTCTCCTCTCCTCTCCTGTCCTCCTCGTTCATCACCTCCTTCACTCTGCCCTCCCTGCTCTGTCCCAGGCCTCCTGTCAACCTGACCTGTGGATTCAGCCTCCCCGTCTCGTAAAATAAAACAAGTACACATGATAAAGAAAATCAATGGAAGACGGTTGTTATCATTCTCTCACAAGTAATTCATGAGGCAACCTGCTGGCGGCTACATCTATCAAAGATCCTCTATCTGCTGTAGGTTACAGGAGCGACACAGCAGGAGAGATGTACTGCAACTGCAGCTCGCTATCTACCTGACACTCATCTAGCTTTCTCTATTTGGAGAGATAATATAATATATCTCAACAAATTAATATGATAAAAATATGATTGAGAATGGCTTTATTTGACTCGATCTGGCCAGATAATCTTGGTAATCGTAAATTGATTACCGGGTGTTGTTGTCAACCTATCCCTTTGTGTTGGATGTTGTGCCGTTTGCTGTAGTAGCATAAAGTTTGGAGCTTAACCTTTTTTGGCCTATTTGCTTTTTCTTTCTTTTCTTTTCTTTCTGTAAAGTGCAGCAGTGGGCAGCAATATTAAATTGAGTGGTGGTCCGCGGTGGAACCAGGGAAACAATGCTGCATCACAACAACAACAATGTTAGCTTCTATTCAAACCCTGCTTTTGACTGTTAGATGCAGCCAGTCAATTGTTGTTGTTGTTGTTGTTGTTGTTAGTAGTAGTAGTAGTAGTAGTAGTTAGTAGTAGTAGTAGTAGTCGTAGTCGTAGTCGTAGTCATAGTCGTAGTCGTAGTCGTCGTCGTATCAGAATTGCTTTTTACAATTATTGGGTTCAGGTTCATTCAACATAGGCATTGCAGCAGAATACAAAATCAATAATAAAATAAGTAGTAGTTAATGGTAGTGATAGTGGTAGTATCAGATACAGTTCAAACTATCAAGCATCACTTCTCTAAAACACCGTCTCTCACTTTCTGATCAGTCACCTCGCTGTCAAACGAGGTCAGGCTTCATGCAAAAACACCTTTTCTCACACCACTGAACCGACCAGACCACCAGCCCACTGGTGAATACTGGAACATGGCTTGTAGAGGTGTTAGGGGGGGAGGAAGGGTGTGATCTGATAAGTGCCATTGTTGCTTTGTCCTCTGTGCTGTAGGAATAATTGAATGTTTGTCAGAGGCAGTTTCCTGGTTGGTTGCTGCGTATGTGACGGTGATAAAGTCGCTTGCTCGGAAGAAAGGGAACGCATATGATCTGATATATTACACCGCTCCGAGTTGAAGTTACACTCCACACACACACACACACACACACACACACACACACACACACACACACACACACTTTGTTGTGTTATTTAGAGGCTAAAAAGCACCAACAAGCAAAAAAAACTGAAACAAGCTTAAAGGGTTGTTTTACATGCGCTGAGTAACAAGGCGAGGCGAAATGTATGCGTCTGAAATGTCTCACAATCACTCCCAGTAGCTTGACAATGTCTTATGGCAATGGTCTGCTACATGCAAACACCAACTGTGAGCCATCACTCTAAGCTGTGAGCATTATGTTTCACGACTCTGATTCGCTTTGGAAATTGATTTAGTTTTCAAAGCTATACTTCTTTTGTGCTTTTGAACTGGCTAGCTTTGACGACTTTACTGTAGCTAACCTTTTATATGTTACATATTGTATTATTATTATATATATTATATATATATTATATATATATATTGCGGGCGGCTGTGCGGGCGGAGGTAGAGCTGCCGTCTAATGATCACAAGGTTGGCAGATTGGCAGTTCGAGCCCCGGCTGGCCACATGTAGAAGTGTCCTTGGGCAAGACACTGAACCCCAAATTGCTCCCAGTGAGTGGGCCGGCCCTTGCATGGTAGCTTGCCGCCATTGGTGTGTGAATGTGTGTGTGAATGGGTGAATGAGAGGCCGTGAATGAGAGCGCCGTAAAGCGCTTTGGATAAAGGTGCTATATAAGTGCAGTCCATTCCATTCCATATCTGTACCCTTGAAATGTGAAGCTTAGCTTTGAATGTAACTTCCCAAGTGCTGAATGTAACTCAGTTAGTTTTGAGTTCTCTCTGTGTGTGTGTGTGCGTGTGTGTGTGCGCATGCGCGTGTGCGTGTGTGTGTGTGCGTGTGTGTGTGTGTGTGTGTGACTCTGATGATGTCGCCGATAGGCCTCTGTACTCTGGCTAAGGGTGTTTGGGGGAGATTAGTAGCACAGATAGAACTGATATAAAACAAACTACTGCTGTTCTTCTTCTCTGATAAGTCTGTGTGTGTGTGTGTGTGTGTGTGTGTGTGTGTGTGTGTGTGTGAGTGTGTGTGTGTGTGTGTGTCTGGGTGTTCGATGTGTGTCTGAGTGTGTGTGTGTGTGTGTGTGTGTGTGTGTTCGATGTGTGTCTGGGTGTTCGATGTGTGTCTGAGTGTGTGTGTGTGTGTGTTCGATGTGTGTGTGTGTGTGTGTCTGGGTGTTTGGTGTATGTCTGTGTGTGTTCAGTGTGTGTTTCATCATCCCTATTGTTCTACCCCCCCCCCCCCCAGGCTACAGTGAAGGCTGGGAGGTGTGCAGTCTGCTGGGTCAGTGTGAGGGCTACCAGGACCTGGGGGCGCGCCAGGCGCTGCTGGCCTTCTCCCTCACACACTGCCCCCCCGCCAGCATCCAGGGCCTCCTCGCCGCCTCCAGCGACCTGCAGACCCAGGTAAGGGACCTGTAGACCCAGGTAGACCCAGGTAGACCCAGGTAAGGGACCTACAGACCCAGGTAGGCCCAGGTAGACCCAGGTAAGGGACCTCTAGACCCATACGGTTATATATGTTACATATGGTTACTTGTTCTGTGTTAGCGGTATTGAGTGCTACTGTTTTGTTGTGCTTCAACAGGTAGGGAGGCAAGGCATTTTGTTGTTATAGTAGCTACATGCACATTAGTTATGGCTTCAATAGTTGAGGAGTTTATCCAGAAACCGTCAGAGAAATGTAGTAAGGACCAGCTTTTGAAAATTGCGGATCTCCATGAGATTCAGATAAGTAAAACTGTTAGCCATCTCAAGGAGACTATTAAAACAGTGGTGATGGATAATCTGATTCAAGCTGGTATCCTTGAAGAATCTCTAACCCTTACGCCTGCGCAAACTCCTGTGAGTAGTAATTTGACATTTGACCAACAAAAGGCGTTGTTGTTGTTGTTGTTGTTGTTGTTGTTGTTGTTGCGGTTTGAGCATTATAAAGCAGTTAAATTGGAACACAAGGAGTCGTTGTTATTGTTACAATTTGAGCATGATAAAAGCAGACAAAACCAAATCAAATCAAATCAATTTTTATTTGTATAGCGCATTTCTCACAAGATGCGACTCACTGCGCTTTACATACTGACAGAGCCGCAAGCAGGCAAAAGTAAAAGTGACTACTACCAGTTTGCCTACCAGCACCCTGCGGCGGACCCCACACTTTTTCCTGTCAACACAAGATCTCAAGCACGAGTATGGTGTAATAGTACAGTAAT